>NC_133876.1:5717548-5956452 GCF_044706935.1 Curcuma longa | reverse complement strand
TAGGTATCAGATCAACTAACAAGATTATCAATATGATATCAAGGATCATCAAAAGGTCAACAACAGGTATCAAGCATGGATCATGAAGAGTATCAACTAGATACTATCAAACAGCATGGGTATCAACAGAATAGATAAACAAGCAACAATACATGCACAGAAAAGGACTCCTGTATTGACCAAGTACAGGGTACCCACCTGATCAGAAGTCTGTCAATGCTAGAACCCCCAGAAATATAATACTCCAGAAATAATATGACCAATCAAGTCAAGGTCCTGCAATAGGATAAACAATATCCTTAATTACAACACCTACAACAATTAATCCTATTATAGATAAATAGGACAATAACAATCAAACTCAACTTATTAAAACTTACAAAAGTTCTGATTAGCCTAGCCATGAATAAATCAAAGCAAGCCTAAAACAGAACTTCTACTGTTTCGATTTTATCCAACTAAACTCATCTATCAACAAAGTATCAACATGATCAAACCATTAACCGATCAACTAAATCGAACCCTATCATAGATAAAACCCATAGTATCTTTCTAACATAAAATAAATCAGATTCTATATAGACAAAACTCACCTCAGATAGAGTTCAATCAAGCTTCTGTTCTTTCCCCGATCCAACCAGCTCACAGCCAAAAATAGAGAACTCCTTTCTGATCTGTTGATCCATAAGAAAGTCTCAAAAATTTGACTACAACATCCAATGGAACTAAGGATTCTAGAAGGGTCAACTTACCAATCAATATCTCCCCTTCGGTTCTCCTTCCTGGCCAAAACAAGAACTCCACCGTAACAATCTGTGGGAAAGGGAATCAATCAACATCTCAACCCCAAAACTATACTCAACATCAGATTTGAACCATTACCTCAACTACGTGCCCTAGATCCCCTTCCTTCTTGTTCTTGCTTGCGGCCGAAACCAAGAAATCCCACAATACGAACCGCAGTTCCTTTCAAGCTCTGGAATCCAAGAAGAAGTCTAGATCTAAGCTCAAAGAACTGATCTCAAATCGAAAGACTAGCTTAGATTCCTTACCGTCGGCTTCTTCTTCCTTGGTTTGCCGGATCTTCCTCAAGCCCCGATCGGATCACAGCTACAATCAGTGGGAAGCAAGCCGATCAAGATCTAAGATCCACAAATCCGAATCAAAACCCTAGATCTAAAGCCCACGAACCCTAGAAATTCAAAGATCTACAGCGTAACTCACCGGATCTCCCTTCTCTTGGCCGATCTGCCGCCGCCCGCCGATGCCACAGCTCCGATCGCCGACGAGAATCGAAGCCTCCAACCAACTCCACCTCAGGTTGCCGGCGATCCCCGAGCTCCAGCGCCGCTTCCTCCGCGATCGACGAAGAAGAAGAAGCGCGATCGGGAACAGAGAGAGAGCAGAGGGAGGCGTCGGGCAAAAGTCGCGATGGGGAGAAAAGCTTCGGCGTCCGTAGCTTTAACCTGGTTCCTAACGGGTCGGGTTTAAAAACTCCTTAGCGGGTCGGATCGATTAGGTTTAAACCATCTAACCCATTAAACCATTAAGCTTATTTACAAATAAACCCTAAATGTTTCGGTATTTAACATATAATAGAATCGATTGCTAATTTAATGATCGAATTGAAATCAATCATTAAACTTAAAGATTGAAATATGCAGTTTGATCGTTAAATTAGTGATGAAAATTTATTATTTGATATTTAAATTAATAATTATTTTTAAAATATCTATTATAAAATTAAGGATTGAGAATTTTTATTTTGGTTGTTAAATATTCTTAAAATTTTGTTCCTAAAACAAACTAAATGTCAAACTATTATAATCCCATTACAATGTATTCAAACATGTTCCCAAAACTTCAAAACCACCGTACATTATTTCAATACTGAACTGAGATAGGATCTCCTCAAAATAAAAAAATCTATATAGAATATTTATAAAAAGAAGGAAGGCGGGGGGGAGGTCAGAGCGTTGAGATAACATCATGCGAGATATAAAATCCGCCTCGACTCTTCTAATATAGTCAGAGGAAGCTTTTAATTCTGTATTTTCTGCCTCCAACTCTTGCATATCAATAAAAGAACAATTGAGATGCCCCCTAACCCTCACGAGTAGACATCACATGATGAAACACAACTTTCTCTCAAAGCTAAAATCGTAGAGCTAGGACCTCTTCTTCATCCCACCAACATCCTCAAAATACATGTCATTTATGATATCAAATGATAGAATTTGTGGCTCTCCCTCTACGGCATGCTAAGTTGTCTATATAACTATTGTAGTCATATTGTCCTATGAAGAAGAAAATATTATTAATATGTAATATACAAATCATAAAATAAGTTATTGTTAAATTTTAAAATTAATAAAGTTTTGATAACTACATCTATGGTTAATTTGCGATCAAGTATTGACAACCTTGGTTCCTCCATTATTTTTTTCTTTTATTTTTGCAAAGCCCACATGAGATAAGCCCATTCAATTTATCCATTCTTTAAGGCTCAATTTCATTCCATTCTATCATTGGCTAGCCCATATAGGAGAAGCCCATTAAGAAAACATTTAAACCATAAAGCCCATTAAGACAATTATCCTATTAATGGGCCCATTAAGCTAAAAGCTCATTTAATTATCAAGGCCCATTTAGAAATTTTACTAAATTTCCTTTAATCAATTATTCATCATTATCCAGGAATTATTGAAGGAATCTTATCTCCATCCATAAAATCGACCTGATTTGTTGCAAACTCAATAAATTGTTCTAATCCCGCAATAAATTCATCGGTTAATCCTCGACGTTCAGGTAAATTCTTGTTATACATCCAACTTCGTGTTTTCTGTATTTTTCCTGAATCCACAATTTCCAACATATTAATAATTCATCATTAATTACAGTATTAGAATTTAGAAGTTTAAAGAAAGGGTCTATGGTTTAGAGTTTAGGTTTTTAGAGTTTAGGGTTTAGGGTTTACGGGTGTACGATTTAGGGTTTTAAGGCTTAGGGTTTTAGGGGTTTATGATTTAAGGTTTTAGGGTTTTAGGGTTTTAGGGTTTACGGTTTAAGCTTTTAGGGTTTAGGGTTTAGGGTTTAGGGTTTAGGGTTTAGGGTTTAAGGTTAAGGGTTTAGTGATTTAGGGTTTAGGGTTTTAGGAGTTTAGGGGTTTATGGTTTAAGGGTTTAGGGTTTTAGGGTTTACGGTTTAAGATTTTTGGGTTTAGGGTTTAGGGTTTAGTGTTTAGAGTTTAGTGGTTTAGAGTTTAGAGTTTAGGATTTAGGGGGTTTAGGGATCTATTTAACTACAGGGTTTTACATGGGTTTTTTATTCCAAAATAAAAAATGTTTGGGTTCCGATCAGGGTTTTAAATAGAAAAGGTGGTGTAATCATGGACACCTCTAAGTAGGACCTGCACAATCAAATTTACAAATTTAGAGTTTAGGGTTTAGGGTTTAGGGTTTAGGGTTTACGGTTTAGGGTTTAGGGTTTAGGGTTTAGGGTTTAGGGTTTAGGGTTTTAGGGTTTAAGGTTTAGGGTTTAGGGGTTTAGGGTTTATGGTTTAGGGTTTAGGTTTTAGGGTTTTTTTTTTTTTTTTTTTTTAAACCACCATCTTATTAATAAAAGGGAAATGCATACTAAAAGGGGGACCAAACCTTACCTTCTAGTATGCCTTATTACATGATTTTTACAAAGACTTATCCAAACCAAAACTTTACTCTTTATACAATAAAAATTAAAATTAAGCTCCAGTTGAGTCGCCCTCCAATCCAGTTGAGTCACAAAGCCTTCTGTTTTCCTCCAGTTGAGTCGCAGGAAAATCCAGTCAACTGGACAGAGATCCACTTGAGTCGCAGGAAAATCCAGTTGAGTCGCAGGAAAATCCAGTTGAGTCCCGAAGCCTTCTGTTTTCGTCCAGTCGATTGGCCAGAAATTCCAGTTGAGTCCAAAAGCCTTCTGTTTCCCTCCAGTTGAGTCGCAGAAAAATCCAGTTGAGTCCCCAAGTCTTCTGGTCCCCTCCAGTCGAGTCACAGTCAAATCCAGTCGACTGGACTCCACTAAATCCTCCACAAACCGCAGCCGAATTGTTTCCAGTTGACTGGCAAGTGATTCCAGTCGAGTCCCAGAACCCTCTGTTTGCCTCCAGTCGAGTCCTTTTTAATTCCAGTCGACTGATCCCCCTCGGCTCCTCCCCCATCTCCGTGCCAGTCAACTGATACTCTGACACAGTCGACTGGCATTTCTGATGTCTGAATTTTCTGAAACCAGAACCCTCCGTTAGCATTCCTTTCCACCTTTGATCCTTCCAAGCACTCCATACACACATCTACCATCACTCCAACTTCCTTAGTCTGCAATCTCCGCTTCCACCACTCCATCGAGCATCACTCCTAACCCGGCTTTGAGCAACATCGTATATATGGCACTCCCAATCTATCTAATTTGCAAATCCCAAATAGCTCTCTATAAATAGCAATCCCTTCAAGGATTCTATCTCCCTCCACATCAAACGCCCTGTTTGCTAGATAATCCGCCGCCATATTCGCCTCTCTATAAATATGGGAGTATCTTACCTTAAACTTTCGCATCATCTCCTGTATCCTACTGACCACGTGCCGCAGTTCCCAACTACCATTAGGTGCCTGAATTATCTGAAGCGCCGCCAATGAATCTGATTCCAGCCATAATGGGAAAAAATTATGCTGTACGCACAATTCCAACCCTTTCCATATCGCCACCAATTCAGCCTTAATATTCGATCCCACTCCGATAATCCCATGCCTCGCCTTCACCACCCGTCCATCATGATCCCGTATAAGAAGCCCATAAGAAGCCTGACCTGGATTTCCTTTTGAGCATCCATCTGTATTCAGTTTATAGGTGTCCACTGCAGGTTTCTGCCATTTCACTACGGATATAGTGGTCACCATCCTCCTCTGAACTTCTAGCCCCAAAGCCGAGGCCACCGAGGAATATCCCTTCCAATGCAGACCCTTTATTAAACCAGCTGACATGCCATAGATCACATATTGCAAAATTGCTCCAATCAATTTTTGTGCTGTCCAAGTGATACCACGATGCTTTGCATCATTACGCGCCACCCATAAGAACCACAGGATCACAAAAGGAATCGCTTCTCTGATATGTCCCTGCTTCCTCCAGCCCTCTCCCACCCTCCACTTTTCCATATTACTAAAATCGTTAACCCGGAACAATTGCGCAAAATATGACCATACCTCCACAGCTATCTGGCACCGAAAGAAGAGATGCTCCCATTCCTCCTCCTCCCTACAGTGATAACACTTAGACGCCAAGCTAACTCCCCTTTGTTGTAGAATGGAATCCACTGGTAATCTTCTCAACATAAACCTCCAACCAAATATTGAAATTTTAGGGATCAATATCTTACTCCATATTACCACCCCCCTGCTCCATTCTTGACGACGATCACGAACACAATTCCACGCTGACTTCATAGTGAAAACCCCTCTAGGTTCCGACTTCCAAATCATCATAGGCCTTCCTCCTTCCTGTAAATGGGATCCTGCCACCTCCTCAACCTTTGCCTCCGGCAGCACATCCTTCAGCCTGTCCCTCATCCATCCTTCCCCTTCCCGGAAACCCAAAACCATTGCCTCCCTGTTATCAACTACTTCACAAGTCCTGAAGAGCGGGCCACTATCCAACCATCCATCATACCAAAAGCTCAGCCGTCCGTCCCCAATGTTCCAGCCAATTTGATTTTTCGCCAAGTCTCTCATTTGCACCATTCTTTTCCAACACGGAGAAGCGTTCCCTTTTATAGGAACCACCACTGGTGAGATCGCCCCACAATATTGCTTCAAAAGATATCTTGCCCATAGAGTGTTCTGTTCCCGAAACCTGTACCACAATTTCAAAGAAACCGCTGTTGACACCTCCTTTAGCCTTCTTACCCCTAAACCCCCTTCAAGCTTCGGCTTGCATATATTGACCAAGAAATCCAATGTGCCTTCCCTTTTATCGCCAAAGAACCCCAGAAAAAATTTGCACATATCATTTCTAGTTGCTGTAACACTGATTTTGGCGGTTGTAACACCTGCAACAAATAAATTGGAAGGGAGCATAACACACTTTGAATCAACAATAATCTACCTCCATGCGAAAGCCGTGCTATGTTCCACCCCAATAACTTCTTCCTTGCCTTCTCCAGAAGTGGCTGGAAATAAATAGACCTCCTATTCCCTGAGAATATAGGTACTCCCAAGTACAATATAGGTCCACTTCCTTCTCGAAATCCAGACTCCATCGCAATTTGTAATTTCCTGTCAGCAGAAATCTGGATGGCCGGGTAAAACGAGCTCTTTGAAATATTCACCAATTGTCCCGAACACTGCATATATGAGTTCAGGAAAGCCATAAGTCTTCTAACACAGTTGATAGAGCCATTCATAAAAATCATAATATCATCTGCATAGGCTAAATGAGAAATTCTGAAGTCACATCCCGTAGCAAAAAACATCTGTGGGAATCTGCGAAATAAGTCCTCCAATCCTCTTGACAAAAATTCAGCCGCAATAATAAAAAGCAAAGGGGAGATAGGATCCCCTTGGCGAAGTCCTCTCTGTGAATGAAAGAATCCAGCTAATTCCCCATTGATGCGAACAGAAAACCAACAATCCAAGATGCATCTTCTCACCCTAAACCGTAAACTAGGTGTTCGTCGCCGATTCTGCGATGAAAAAGCCTATTCGTCGCCAAATTGGCGACGAACTAGGTGTTCATCGTCGAATTTTGGCGCGGAACAATATTTTTTTGCTAAAATTTGGCGACGAATCGGTTTTTCGTCGCCAAATTGGCGACGAACCGTAACTTCGTCGCCAATTTGGCGACGAACCAAAACTTCGTCGCCAAATTGCCGACGAACTTCTCTTTTGTCGCTAAATTGGCGACGAACTTCTCTTTCGTCGCCAAAATGGCGACGAAAAAGCCTGTTCGTCGTTAAATTGGCGACGAATTACCTTTTCGTCGCCATATTTCAGCGTCATTTGAGGATACTGTCTTTTTTTGCAACGATTTCATTTTTCATCGCCAAATTGCAACGAATTATTTATTCGTTGCAAATTTTGCGACGAATTCGGCGACGAATTATTTTTGGCGACGAATTTAGCGACGAAATATTTTAGTTGCTAAATCTGCAACTAATACATTTTTCGTCCCAAATTTTGTTGTAGATTTGCGACAAAAATGAATTTCATCCCAAATTTCGTTGCCAATTGGCGACGAATATTTTTCGTCCCAAATATTCATCGTAAATTTGCTATTTTTTTGTAGTGCAAAATTTAATAAGCCTATAGATTTTAAATCATCTCCATAGCATAAAATGTATAAGATACATGTGGAAACACTAAATTTTCTAGATGTTCATTATAATTTCATTCCATCATGTTATAAAGAATCTCCCCCTAAATACAAGACATATTAAGCAAATCATCAAACCAATATAAGCAACACAAACTAAAGTAGGGTAAATAGTATCAAATATTACATCACCAGCAGTTATAACATGAAAATATTCACTAGTCACCATAACCAAAGTAATTTAAAATATTACAACATAGTCTTAAAAGTTTTTATCATCCATTTAAACCACAACCAAAGTTATAAAGTTTTATAAGTTTCAACCATCCTTAACCAAGTGCAAGGCTACCAGAACTACATCCCTACATCACCATCATCATCAGGAGGAGGAGGTAGAGCCTGGAATGACATGTGCATCCTCTGCATCATGTCGAACATTTGCTGTTGCTGCTCATACGCTTCATTTTATCTTTGTGCAGCAGATTTCTATTCCTGATGGAGGTCACGAACTTCCTAATGATATGAATCAACATGCTCATAATAGCCCTGAATGCGTTCTCTAAGATCTTGAAATCCCTTGTCCATCCGTCCTTCAAGTTGAATGATACGCTCATCCAGGCTAGTGGAAGAAGAGGTGGCAGCCGCAGTACCAGTAGGTGCATCGTCATCCTCCTCAGACTTAGGAGACTCAGCTGCTTGTGCAGCACCTGGCTGAATGTCACGAATCCAAGCTAGAGTGGCACCATGAACTTTAATTTTTGCTAGCCTCAGATGTCTTGCTCCCAGCTGATCATAATCTTTTGATAGCGGACGAATGGTACCTACTAAAATGTCAATTCCCCTAGATGCAATGAATTGAGTAATGACATTTCCAAATGGCATATACAGCTTGCCACTTGAAGGACCAGAGTAATGGAGGATGGAAGAAAAGACATGAAGAGCAATGTCAATGTCTAGATGCTGCTCTAACACATACATCATGATTAAATGTGGAATTCTTATCACTGCTCGGCCTCTAGTCACAAGTGGAAGAATACAGTCTAGAATGATCTTATACCAAGCATAGTTAATGGCTGACATTTGGATGACTTGAAAGATTCTTTTAAAAGGGTTTCTTCCTACACCAAAATAGTGTTCATGAATTTGGTTGATTGTGACATGAGAAAAAGATCTAGTAATATGTCCAGGTACATCAGGAAAATACACAAAAGGATTTGCCAATTGGCGAAGACGTAGAAAAGCTCGAAGAATCTCAGGATTAAAGTCAATTGATATCCCTGCAATAGTGGTTTTGTAATTATTTTCATTTGCATCAATAGGATGAAGATTCATATAAAATTCTTTGCACATGTCCAGGTTGATGTTGCAATTACATGAAACAAGGGGTTCCAACTGATAGAAATTGATGAGTTCATATAACCTAGGTGCATAGGACTGGAAAAAGAATTTATTGATGTACCTACAATCCATAAGGTGAATGTCTGTTGTTTCAAACTTACTTTAGGCTGTAGAGGAATAGAATCATGGTTCCAGGAGTGTTCTCAAAATATTTTGGGTTAGGGTATTGTGGTGCACTCTCACTCCTACGAGGAATTGACTTTCTAGGAGGTCTAGTGGTCGTATGTTTTTGCCTAACTCTAAGGATTATGCAATGAGTGATGCAAAGTGATGAGTTGGGTTTTCTATGCATTTTATTGATTCATTTTGGGTTCATGCATGAAAAATAAATGATTTAATGAATTGATTTGAGTATATTTGTGATATATTGCACAATTTGATGGTCAATTATAATATCTATAATTTGATGGTTAATTTTGCATTAATTGAATTTGATTTGTTGTAGGCTCCAATTGAACCGAGATTGAGCTCAACCGTGATCGAATCGAGTCAAGTTTGACCAAATTGATGGATCCAACCTCATGAATCAAGACCCAAGTTTGAATTGGACTGAACCCATGTGATTTGGCTCGAACCGGAATCGAATTGGAGTTGAACCCGTGTGAAATTAGGCTGAACCAGGTTAAAACTGAGCTAAACCGCGTGAGCCAACAGTTGAACCGGTGCCAAATCAGAAATGAACCCGGCTCAGAACAGTAATTTCAAATTCACGTTATAAAGAGAAGAAACACTGTAGCTGGAGATCGCGATTTTTTCCCTGTAGCAGCGTCTTCTTCGTTCATTCGTTCCTCTGTTTTTTAGATTTAGATCGGTGATCTTCGGATTTTTCTCTTCCAAATTAGTTCCCAGATTCCATGAGACAGCTACAAGCTTAGTTAGGCAATTAATTGGAGTTGGAATCGCTGGTGAGGGTTTCGCCAGAGTTTCTTCTCCGCCGCGGATTTCACCTGATTTCTTCAGATCCAAATTGATCGGAGCAATAAAGGGCATTCAGAGGCGTTCCTTGAAGATCTTTTAGGGTTCCGGCACATGTTTTGTAACGCCCGCCCTTACGTGGGCCCTTGACGGACGCTACAGTTCTTACTATTCATTTCATTACATTCATCTACTATCATATACGAAATCTAAAACTAAACTTTGCAGCGGAAACATAACTACTATTAAACAACGGGAATTCATATATGATAGCATAATAATAAAAACTAACCTAGGTTGCATGGCAATTCTAGATTACAAAGTTCTAAACATGATAATTAAATTACTGAACATGATAATTAAGACATTGTTTAACATGCATATATAAAATTAATTGCATGGCCGAGGCTTGGTCAAGTCACCACCACACACATCTTCTCAGCCCTGTCCCGCTGCTTCCCATTTCTTAATACCTGTTAGCTGGATCTGCAATATAAGGAAGCATCTATAAGCATAAAGCTTAGTAAGTTCCTTTCCTACTCACAAAATCCCAACGTTATATAACATCATAACATTACAGCATAAAAGCATATCAACATTTCTAAAACATGCATATTCAATCATTGGTTATTCACATCGTATCATAAACATGAAAATCATTTCCTTTTGAAAATATTTAACTTAATAGGTAAACATAATCATCATCATCTTTGGGGATCCCTGGCTTGTACCCATTCATTTCTTTTGCGCGCATACATACCAAGTAGTGCGAGGTAGCTAATCCCGACTACACGGTTACTAGGTCTTCTCATATGTCCTTCGACCTAGGGGCGTTTGGCTGCCTTAGGGTGCCCTTCCCTTTGAATCCTTTCCAGGATTCGGTACAAGCCATTCATTTAAAGTAAAATAACTTTCATAAATTTCCTTTTCATTTTCACGTGAATGTTCCTTAACATCTTTCTTTCATTCATAGTGAACATTCACGTCATACATATTCAACACATTCATCATAAGGTATTACATCTTATGCTTAACAACATTTAAATCTTAATTTAGGTTTGGTTGCACTTTCTCCCTAACATTCAGCTTCATTAACCTTAAACCGACCGAATCAGGAGATTTATACCCCCATCATCGATCAGAAGATCAATTGATAGGCTTAAATCGATCCAAGGGTCGATTCTGTTCAAATGTTCATCACAGTGGCCTCTGTAATCGATCAAACGATCGATTACCGAAGCCTAATCGATCAGAATATCGATTTCTTCATTTCGGTGTCCACAGTAGGCTTGGTAATCGATCAACCGATCGATTACAGCCTCGTAATCGATCAGCCGATCGATTACGGTCTCTTAATCGATCGGGTGATCGATTAAGAGTCGCGGATTTCATTCCTCTTTAAAGCGTGTAATCGATCGGACGATCGATTACACCCTCTGGTAATCGACCAACAAGTCGATTACCAGTGTTTCTGTTCTCGGTTTCTAAGTTCTGTTTAATTAGCAGCTACAGATATATCCAGAACAAACATCTATTTTAATTATGCCACGATTTATATTACTATAATAGCGTCCTTGTGTAGTAGGTTCATATCTATATCAATCGATTGGTTGAATCGATAGTGAGATGATATAGAGAACACTACACTAAACTATTCCTAGTCAAGTATTAACATTCAAGGACAATGTTAATGCGTAGAGACTAGCATGTAGGTCAACATGATGACTTGATCTCACAAGTCATGGATATGAGATATCAAGTTGACACATGGGTATGCATTGGAGAATGTATACTGAATGACCCGCCATGAGAAAGTATCATGGATCGTTATATGAGTGTCATATACTTTCTCATGTGGCTATTAGTATGACTATTAGTCCTTGGACCTGAAGTCACCATGGTTCCCAACATAAGGAGTTATATGCTTTGGTTTCGTCAAACGTCACCCGTAACTGGGTGGACTATAAAGGCGATTACTGGGTGTATAACAAATTATGTAGTGGGATGTGAGTGATGTAGATGGGATCTATCCCTCCTATATGACGGGAGTGATATCTTAGTTCTTGATAGAGTTAGACCACTAGAGTGCATGGCCATGCCCAAATGAGTCAACATGAGATGTTGAGCTCGTTTGATTGGAGTGAGTCTACTTGGAGTTCAAGACATAGATTGATTAGAGGATGACACGGTCTATGCCTCGGTTTAATCAATCTTGATATCAAGGATAGAAGGACATGGTCACATATTGTGAGAGTCACAATTAGTAGTCACAAGGTGATGTTGGATCTCAACATTCTTGTAACTTGGGTAGTAGTGATGTGTTGCTAGATACCGCTCACTACTTATGTACCTAAATGAGTTTAGGGCATTGCCAACGTTACAAGAACCTATAGGGTCACACTCAAAGGGCAATTAGGTGGAAATTAGGTTCATGTGATGAACCAAGAGGATGAGATTCATGTGATGAATCAAGTTGGGTTAGGTGTAATCCAAACTAGACTAGTGGAGTTGATTTGATCAACTTTGGGAGATTAGAAATCAAGTTTGACTTGATTTGAGAAGGAAGAAATTATGGTCAAGTTTGACTTGACAAGTTTGACTTGACTTTGTGCCATGTCATCATCCATGTTGACTTGACTTTATGCCATGTCATCATAGATGTTGACTTGACTCATGCCACCTCATGGTCAAGTCTTGACTTGACCACTTGACTTTATGTTGAGGTGGCATAAGTGATGGCCAATAGAATGGTGCCACATCACCTTGGTTGCCACCTCATGGGAGGTTACAAGTGAGATTTGTAACTCATGGGGGTTTAAAGCATTTTAATGGGATTAATTTGTTTTTAATGGCATGGTGTGGCCCACCACAAGAAGAGAGAAAAAGTGAGTTTTTCATCTCAACGTGTAAGGACTTTTTCCATTCACGTTGAAATTTTTTCTCCCCTCTCTCTTCTTGTTTTCTTCTCCCTCTCCCTCTCCTCTTGCTAGCCAAAACCTCTCTAAGGTGCTAGCACACCTTTTGTTTTGGTTTTCCCACCATCTTGTCCGAGTGGATACGTATAGAGGAGCGGCACTTGACGCTCTCGAGATCCGGCATCATTTCGGAAGAGCGGGATACGCGAAGGGCACGCATCGAGGGTAAAGTTCTTATCTCGTAGATCTAGTGTAGATCTAGGTATTTTGAACACGTACAAGTTATTTTTGTAATTTTCGCACGGATCCGTTCGGAGGGTTTCGTGGTTTCCGCACGCAAAAAGCGGTTTTGCGGCACGAAAAACCCAACCTAAACCCTAAACCCTAAACCCTATAACCATCCCAACAACAAAAAGAAGCATCAGTGCAAAAAAACAATGAAAAAAAAAACAGAGAGAGAATCAACCGCCAGATCTAGGAAAGGAAGAGGAAGAACACAAATATATATATTGACCTTCAAACATGATATATTGTGCTGCATCCACAGTTCAAGGTATCTGGTAATTTCAGTACAACATGCCAGCCCATATTTTGATTAGTAACTAGTCATTGAGTCAGTACTCCATTAAATATGCACAAATTGCCCGCATTACATAATTTCCCTGCCAGAACAATGGCCGTGACCGCCTACCAAAAGAACCCTAATGGTCAAAGTTCAAGTACCACCTCTACAGAAAAAGCAAATCAATCAGTAGATGTGAATGCATATTCAAGAAAAGAGATGAGGGTAGCAATCGGGACCGAAATTGCCCCGTCCAGTAAATTAGATATAAAATGCTAAAAAAGATACAATTTTAGCGCATTTAGTAGTGAATACAGGAGCCTCTTTTTTGCTTCTTTAACTCGATATCCATGAAAAACTAAAAAGAACTAAGTTTTCCGAAAGAAACATGACCCGAAGATGCGAAGGAAAAAAAGTTTGAATCTTGGATAGTTACCTCCCAGATACAACCAATCGGACGCTCAAAATCTCGATGGTACGGACCTTTCTGCCTGGTCGAAGCGAGAATGAGTTGACGAGGGAGGTAAACCGGAGAGCGGTGCCTACGAGCGCACGGGGGGAAGCTGTGTCTCGCTTGAGGATCGAGGGGGGTTCAGCCGCTCAGGTCCGGAAAGAGAGGGGAACGAGTAACCCTAGGGACAAGTCCGCATGAGCTTCAAGCCTTAAATACAAGGGCCGCCCAATTACAGCCCATTTTAGTTCAATAACTCGAAATTTTATGGAACCAAAAGTGGCGGCGGGTTGGTTGCCCGTTGGATTTGAGTTTATTTTTGGCCAACTCGTGTCATTTTTGTTCATTGTAATTTGTAGTTTATCTAATTTTTAAATATATCCTTTAAGTTTTAAAATCTTATGTCGACTAGTTCTTATATAGGTGATGATAGTAATTTTTATTTAATGTAGTCACATTAAATTTTATAAGTTAAAAATGCTGTAGGTATTACAGATCTATCTAAGCTATAAGTCAGTACATGATCTCAGTTCTTCTGCAAAAGATGGATTCGCCACCTTAGTGGCCCCACACGGTCAATCTCACGACCATCTGTGAGGAGGTAAATCGAAAAAGTACAGTTGATTACGACTACAAATATCAATTAATCTATAATTGATCTCAGTTCAAACAAGCAAATATCATCGATCAAGATAATTTAATCTATAATATGGTATAAAATAAGAGAAAAATAAATTAGTTGAAAATGTAAGCTGTAATAATCAAAAACAGTCATCAATTAATTTTATGTAATCAGAATTGTAATATTTTATAATACCCTTTTAGTAAATTTTTCAAGATACAACAATTGGAATGATGACTTAGTTATATATAGTGTATAGATATGAAAATTTAAGCATCTATCTTTCGTCACCAAAAGATGTAAAATGAAAAAAAAAACACAACACATATCCAAGTTTTTAATACAGGATGCATAACAATATTGAAAATTATTGAGAGATCATTGACCATGATCGATCACGTATAGAAGTTTTTGTATTGACTCTTAAATACTTTTTCTACCCTCATTGAAAGGAATGATCGAAAAATAACTAAAATAAGATAACCTTCCACAATCCTGATGAAATCCAAGATTCAATTAAACACCGAAGCATTTTTAACTCATCAATTTTAATGCAACTACCTTAAATAAAAATTACTATTACCACCTATCTAAGCATGAGATTTGACCACAACCATCTCATTCCTTTTCTCACTTGGATGGTGTGACCGTGATGTAGAGGGGCTTTGGGGTGGTGGGGGCACCGAGGAGGGTCAGATTGTTACCTCTCCAACTTATTCAACTGTTGTTCACGGTCCATTTCGATGATAAAGGGAACTACGAGAATGGAAAGATGATGCCAACGATCCATGCGGGCTTTCCTGTAACAACTCGGGCCGTCCGCCCGTGAAAATTTTACTTATCCCGACCCCTATTTTTCAGTGGGTCATGAGCCGTCGACCATTGACCGTGCCGTTACCTACTAGGACTTTCCACACCTGACCAGTGGATTTTTGCCTTCTTTATATATATCTTTCTCTCTAACTTTCTGTCATTTCCTCTCTCTATCCCACTTTCCTCTCTAAATTGCTCTATATCCTACTTTATCTCACTATCTTTCTCTCTCTATCTCCCATTCTCTCTCTACATTTCTCTATATCTCACTTTCTCTCACTACCTTCCTCCTCTCACTTTCTCTATACCTTTCTTTCTCTCTCTATATTTCCCTCTATTATTTTCACTATATACCTTTCTCTCTCTATCTAACGTTCTCTCTCTACCTTTCCCCTCTCTCCCACTTTCTCTCTCTACCTTCTCTATATTAGTTTCACTCTCTACCTTCCTCTCTCTATCTAACTTTCTCTCTCTACATTTCTATCTATCTCACTTTCTCTCTACCATTCTCCCTCTCTTTCTCTCTCAACCTTTATTTCTCCCACTTTCTCTCTCTACCTATCTCTCTCTTTCTCTCTATCTTCCTCCCTCTACCTATCTCTCTATCGTTCTCTCTCTATCTCACTTTCTCACTCTACATTTCTCCCTCTATTTCTCTCTCTCATTTTCTCTCTCTACATTTCTCACTCACATTCTCTCTCTACCTTTCACTATCTATCTCACTTCCTTCTCTCTACCTATCTCTGTCTCTTTCTCTCTCTCAGTTTCGCTCTCTCAATATCTCTCTCTCCTTTCTCCCTCTACCTATCTCTATCTTTCTCTCTCTACCTTTCTCCCTCTATCTCACTTTCTCTCTCTACATTTCTCTCCCTATCTCACTTTCTCTCCTTACCTTTCTCCATCACACTTTCTCCGTCTATCTTTCTCTCTCTACCTATCACTCTCTCTTTCTCTCTATCTATCTCTCTCTATCTTGCTCTCTCTACCTATCTCTCTATCTTTATCCCTCTCTGATTTTCTCTCTCTACCTTTCTCTCTATCTCACTTTCTTTCTCTACTGTTCTCTCTCTAGCATACTTTCTCTCTCTACCTTCTCCCTCTATTTCTCTCTCTACCTTTCTCTATCTTATTTTCTCTCTCTATCTTCCTCTCCCACTACCTCTCTCTTTCTCTCTCTATTTCACTTTCTCTCCTAACATTTCTCGCTATCTCACTTTCTCTCTCTACATTTCTCCATCACACTATCTCTCTCTACATTTCTGTATCACACATTTCCTCTCTATCTCACTTTCTCTCTCTATCACACTTTCTCTCTCTACATCCCTCTCTCTATCCCACTTTCTCTCTCTACCTTTTCCCTCTCTTTCTCTCTACCTTTCTCTCTCTCATTTTCTCTCCCTAACTTTCTCTCTATCCCACTTTCTCTCTCTACCTTTCACTATCTATCTTATTTTCTCCCTCTACCTATCTCTCTTCTTTCTCTCTCTACCAATCTCTCTATCTTACTTTCTCCCTCTATCTCACTTTGTCTCTCTACATTCTCTCTCTACTTTCATATATCTAGCTCACTTTCTCTCTACATTTCTCTCTATCTCACTTTCTCTCTCTAGGGTTTGGGGTTTGGGGTTTATGGTTTGGGGTTTAGGGATTAGGGTTTGGGGTTTAGGGTTTGGGGTTTAGGGTTTAGGGTTTAGGGTTTAGGGTTTAGGGTTTAGGGTTTTTTTTTTTTTTTTAAAAGGAAGAATTTTATTACTGAAAATAAGAAATGTCATACTAGAAGGGGGGCCACACCTGACCTTCTAGCACAACTTATTACACTTAATTACATTAAGAAACTCAAAAAGCTTTACATTGCAATCTCTTCTATCTTAATTATGCACAGGAATCTGGTATCTTCTTTCCCCTGAAATCCATCTATCAAATTATTGCAACTCATCATCCATCTCATGCAAATTCACCACAATTTTCCCCATCAATCCTTTCTCAGCCACATCAAAGCACTTTTAACCATCCACTACCACTGCAGCAAAAGACCTCCATGATACCGCAGCATCACCAATGAATCACCACCCTCCAACCTTTTCAGATAAAAACCAGCAAACTAACCCACTTCACACGCTACAACCTTCTAAAACCACCACCAACGAGGATAATGCACTACCGCTTGAGACACAATCCAATATCTGCCACCTAGTTTCCAGATAATACACACTGTATCTTGCCAACCAGCAGCTTGGAAACAGTTCAACCATGCACCAGAAATATTCATACTTGTATCCCCCTCCCATAGCCATTGCATCAAAAATACCACTGCACAGCCGGCACCAACAATAACTTAACAACTCAACCATCATTCCAGACAACCACCACCTAGCATCACTGTAGAATTCTAGAGCATATACCACCAACAACTGCATTTTCTAGCATCATGACAACAATTGACAGTAACTGAATTTCTATTATTGCTCATACCCCCTCCAAAAGAAATTGAAACTCATGCTTTTTACAATTAGCCAACAGCCATCTGACACTTGCATTAACTTTGAAATTGGGACACTACACTGCATTAAATGCTTTACTATGGCAATCTTGCATTTCTGAACATCAGTAATCTCCACATTAGTTATTTTTCAAGCATTTCATCTGTTCCTTCATGTTCATCACCAAACTATGACTACCACCTCCCATATTCATTCTGCCATACCTTCCCATGCGCTGAGAACCATTCTCACTGCCGATAGATTATGCATCAGCCAACACCACCAATCACTGCAGTTTACCAGTAACCTCTCCATACATTAACCACGCATGCAATCTTTATCAATACCCCACATAATAGCAATATCCAGTACACAGCTTTCCCAACCAAAAACATCATCTTGCTGGCACCATCTCCATAATAACATTTGAAAATTACTCAGCACATTCAGCCCAACCAGAAAACCAGCAAAACTCCAGCTCGTGCCATAGAAAAACTCCAGCTTGTATGTTTAGATGCCCAAACCACTTGATGCCATACAGAACCCTGCACCTTATGAGACCCCCCATACCACCAGATAGTAAGAATCTCCAAATCTCCAGAATGCCTTCTCTGCACAAGGAACCACAAGAAAACCCAACCGGCCCAAGGAACCACAAGAAAACCAGCTTTTCTGAAATTCCAGAATGGCTTCAGAACACCCCGTAACTTTGACCATTCCACTTTTTACCAACGTGAATCTCACCACCAACAACAAAACAACCCCACTTCACCATTGCTAGGTAGAAAGTTTAGCACAGAATGTTCCATATCCTTTATCCTGCTGCAGCCCAACTCTGCTTCCACATACTCCATACCGTTAACCACTGAAACATTCTGCACAATTCAGCATTCCACCACTCCATCGAGCATCACTCCTAACCCGGCTTTGAGCAACATCGTATATATGGCACTCCCAATCTATCTAATTTGCAAATCCCAAATAGCTCTCTATAAATAGCAATCCCTTCAAGGATTCTATCTCCCTCCACATCAAACGCCCTGTTTGCTAGATAGTCCGCCGCCATATTCGCCTCTCTATAAATATGGGAGTATCTTACCTTGAACTTCCGCATCATCTCCTGTATCCTACTGACCCACGTGCCGCAGTTCCCAACTACCATTAGGTGCCTGAATTATCTGAAGCGCCGCCAGTGAATCTGATTCCAGCCATAATGGGAAAAAATTATGCTGTACGCACAATTCCAACCCTTTCCATATCGCCACCAATTCAGCCTTAATATTCGATCCCACTCCGATAATCCCATGCCTCGCCTTCACCACCCGTCCATCATGATCCCGTATAAGAAGCCCATAAGAAGCCTGACCTGGATTTCCTTTTGAGCATCCATCTGTATTCAGTTTATAGGTGTCCACTGCAGGTTTCTGCCATTTCACTACGGATATAGTGGTCACCATCCTCCTCTGAACTTCTAGCCCCAAAGCCGAGGCCACCGAAGAATATCCCTTCCAATGCAGACCCTTTATTAAACCAGCTGACATGCCATAGATCACATATTGCAAAATTGCTCCAATCAATTTTTGTGCTGTCCAAGTGATACCACGATGCTTTGCATCATTACGCGCCACCCATAAGAGCCACAGGATCACAAAAGGAATCGCTTCTCTGATATGTCCCTGCTTCCTCCAGCCCTCTCCCACCCTCCACTTTTCCATATTACTAAAATCGTTAACACGGAACAATTGCGCAAAATATGACCATACCTCCACAGCTATCTGGCACCGAAAGAAGAGATGCTCCCATGCCTCCTCCTCCCTACAGTGATAACACTTAGACGCCAAGCTAACTCCCCTTTGTTGTAGAATGGAATCCACTGGTAGTCTTCTCAACATAAACCTCCAACCAAAAATTGAAATTTTAGGGATCAATATCTTACTCCATATTACCACCCCCCTGCTCCATTCTTGACGACGATCACGAACACAATTCCACGCTGACTTCATAGTGAAAACCCCTCTGGGTTCCGGCTTCCAAACCATCATAGGCCTTCCTCCTCCTTGTGAATAGTATCCAACCACCTCCTCAACCCTTACCTCCGGCAACACCTCCTTCAGCCTGCCCTCCATCCATCCTTCCCCTTCCCGGAAACCCAGAACCATTGCCTCCCTGTTACCCACAATTTCGCAGGTCCTGAAGAGCGGGCCACTATCCAGCCATCCATCATACCAAAAGCTCAGCCGTCCATCCCCAATTGTCCATCCAATTTGATTTTCTGCCAAGTCCCTCATTTTCACCATTCTTTTCCAACCCGGAGAAGCATTCCCTTTTATAGGAGCCACCACTGGTGAAACTGCACCACAATATTGCTTAGAAAGATATCGTGCCCATAGAGTGTTTTGTTCCCGAAACCTGTACCATAATTTCAAAGAAACCGCTGTTGACACCTCCTTTAGCCTTCTTATCCCTAAACCCCCTTCAAGCTTCGGCTTGCATATATTAGACCAAGAAACCCAATGTGCCTTCCCTTTTGTCGCCAAAGAACCCCAGAAAAAATTCGCACATATCATTTCTAGTTGCTGTAACACTGATTTTGGCGGTTGTAACACCTGCAACAAATACATTGGAATGGAGCATAACACACTTTGTATCAGCAATAATCTACCTCCATGCGAAAGCCGTGCTATGTTCCACCCCAATAACTTCTTCCTTGCCTTCTCCACAAGTGGTTGGAAATAGATAGACTTCCTGTTCCCTGAGAATATAGGTACTCCCAGGTACACTATAGGTCCACTTCCTTCTCGAAATCCAGACTCCATCGCAATTTGCAATTTCCTGTCAACAGAAATCCGGTTACCCGGGTAAAAAGAGCTCTTTGAGATATTTACCAATTGTCCCGAGCACTGCATATATGAGTTTAGAAAGGCCATAAGTCTTCTAACACAGTTGATGGAGCCATTCATAAAAATCATAACATCATCTGCATAGGCTAAATGGGAAATTCTGAAGTCACATCCCGTAGCAAAGAACATCTGTGGGAATCTGCAAAATAAATCCTCCAACCCTCTTGACAAGTATTCGGCCGCAATAATAAAAAGCAAAGGAGAGATAGGATCCCCTTGGCGAAGTCCTCTTTTTGAATGAAAGAAACCAGCTAGCTCCCCATTGATGCGAACAGAAAACCAACAATCCACGATGCATCTTCTCACTATATCAATCACCCCCTCCGTAAAACCAAAAGCCTCCATAATCTGGAACAAGAAATCCCATTGGATTCTATCATATGCCTTGGCCATGTCCAGCTTCAGAATCAAATTGCCACCGCGAACATGGTAATTCAACTTATGATAGAGCTCCTGGGCCAACAAGATATTGTCTGAAATTATCCTACCCGCTACAAAGCCACTCTGCATAGGGGAAATGATCTTATTCAGAATCCTGCTCAACCTGTTCGCCATCAATTTGGACATAATCTTGTTTGAGACATTACATAGACTGATAGGCCTAAAGTCTTGCCACCTCTGAGCATTCTCAATCTTGGGAATAAGTACAATAGTGGTGGCCGCCATCCCACGTGGTAGAGACCCCCCCTGCATGAAATCCAACACTGCATCTAGTACATCCAATTTAATAATCTCCCAGCAAGCCACATAAAAAGCTACCGAAAAACCATCTGGCCCTGCCGCACTTTCCTCACACATGTCCCAGATCACCTGCTTGACTTCCTCCATAGTCGGTATGGCTGCTAACACTGTGTTTTCCTCCTGACTGATCAGCTTTGGAATAAGATCCATGCTTGTTGCATTCCTCTCCACATCCTCCCCAACCAGCAGCTTCTCAAAATAACTTGCACCTGAAGCTTTAATTAACTCCGGTTTCTCTACACATACTCCATCCTGCCAAATTCGAAAAATTCGCCCCGCCATCCTCTTCTTCTGAACTAATTGGTGGAAAAATTTTGTATTTCTATCCCCTTCCCCCATCCACCTGACTGCTGCCTTTTGCTTCCAGAACATCTCCTCCATGTGTAACGCTTTTTGTAGGGCTGCTTGAGACTTAGCCATCTGAATTTTGTTCTCCACTGATGGGTCCGCATCAAAGGTTCGTTCAGCCACAGTAAAATCAGCCTCAGCCGCTTGCACCCGCTCGTGAATATTCCCAAAGACATCTTTATTCCACCACTTTAAGTGATTCTTCAGTCTCTTCAATTTGGCCTGTAATTTCTGCATCCCAACCTCTTGACAGGGAAGCATCCAATTCAATCGCACAGTAAGTAGGAACCCCTCATGCTTTATCCACATACTCTGAAACCGAAAGGACGCCTTCGAAATCACAAAGGAAGGAAAGGACAAAAAAAGTGGGCAGTGATCCGATGTGGCTCTATTCAGATGTTCTACTTTCACCCCAAACTCTTTAGCACTCCAAGATGAGGACAACAAGACCCTGTCCAATCTTTTCCATACCCTATTATTCGTCCATGTATATGTATCCCCGACAAATCCAGCATCCAGTAATCCTGCCATCATAATGAAATTATTGAAATCCCTCACCGCTCCAGGCTTTGCTAAGACTCCTGCAGAATGTTCTCCAGGCCCTGTAATAACATTAAAGTCTCCTCCTACCATCCACAACTCATCCATTGCCGGTCTAGCCTCCAACAATTTTTCCCACAACTCCTTTCTTCCATTACAATCACACTTCGCATATACCACAGAAACAAATAAACATTCAGGATAAAGCGGTGAAGTCAACTTCAAATGCATAAATTGTTCATGATCTATAAGCACAGTGCATTCGATATTCTGATCACACAGAAACCATATCTTCCCAGAGCAATTAGACACCGCATAATCAAAGCTCAATCTTCTTGTCATGAAACCTACATCCAGCGAGATAAGAGGCTCCAAAATTCCCATGAAGTTTAATCTGTGCATCTTTTTCAAATAAAGCAGTCTCCTAACAGTAGCATTATTCCCTACCCCCCTAACATTCCATATGAGACCAGACATTTAAGACTTAGAGGAAGAGGAAGCCCTTAAACTAGATGTTTTACTTCTGGTCATCACACCAGAAGGAGCCATAATATTCCAATTTTTCCCAGTAGATTTAGCAGGCTTATTTGGCACCAGAGAAGTAGGATGATCTGACAAAGGAATAGGAGGTTCAGTATTTTTACTTGTCATCATGTTGAAGGAGTTGGACCTTTGCAATGGTAAAACATCTTCCCCCTCTGACTCCTCTTCTTCCACAAACGATTTCGAGATAGGAACATCCTCTGAATCCTCCTGATTTGCAAGCTGAGTCTCTGCTTCCCCACTGCTCCGAATCTTCAGGCACATGGTTTAAAACACATTTCCCTGTCATATGCTGTGCTGTCCCACCTTCCGTACCCTCCTGCTCTGGATCTCCAACCATGGTTCGCCCTGTATCCACCTGTGCATCTCCCCAAGTTGTTTTTTCTTTTCTACCAACAGAATCTCTAACCAGCACATCATCTGAATGCTCCTCTGGATGCCCTGCCACCTGTTCCTTCTCCCTCATCACTGGAGGGTTCGAAGTCCCTTGTCTAGCCTGCTCATTCCTGGATTCAGCGCAATCCTCATCCACCAAGATCGCTTTATCCTTTGCCCCTCCTTTTGCTTCCTCTTTTTCCCCTTGCTCCTCTTCTCCCAAGTTATCTAAAATTTGAAAGTTGTTCCCTCTTTGGTTTCCTTGTGCTTTTTCCTGTACTTGCAAATTAGAAGTCCCTTTTTTTGCCACCCATGCTTGCTTTTCTCCTCCATTTTTCTTCACCACCTCAAACTCTCCTCCATCTATCTGCTCATCCCTAGCCTCCGAAGTGTTATTGGCCGGCTCCTTCGCTTCTCCAGCAGCATGTCTCCGATTTAGCATGACCCGTAGGTCCTCCCCTTCTCTCGCTTCCTCATCCTTTCTAACCTTTCTTGGTGGTTTCGGTCTCCTTCCATTAGCATAACATTCATCCTCCGTGTGACCTAAATGAAGACATTGCTTGCAGTAATTTGGCACCCTCTCATATACCACCTTTTGCAGCCTTTTTTCTCCCCCAATTCCAATCCAGAAATCTTCAATCCTCGGCTTCAACAGATCTATTTCCACACATACCCTAGCCATTGTCAGCCTCGAACAGTCCGCCGTCGCCTCATCAATCTTTATGGGATTCCCCACTATCTTGGCTGCCGAATACAATCCCTTCTTGTTGTACATATGAATTGGAAGATCCGGGAATTGTACCCATACCGGGACAACTGAAGATTCCACAGTGTATGAGAAATTAGGATTCCACTTGAAAATCCGGAGTGGAACCCCTCCTATGTACCATATTCCCCTTGTCCATATTCTTGCCATGTCTTCACTAGTAGTTAGATGCATGAAAATATACCCCGAGCGAAGGAACCGAATGTTATAGAATCCCGATAATCCCAAACTACGAAACGCTTGCAGCACAGTCTGTGGTTTGGGTCTTAGTCCAGAGAACTTCCCAACCAAAGCGAAACGATAAGGCTCCGCCATGTCCGCAACCTCCTCCTCCGTATAGAAGATTCCCGGCTTATCGTTGTAGATCGTGGCGTGCTTGAAATCTTCCCCCACATCTTCTAAATTTTTCTTGGATGCTCTAGGTGATGCTGGTCGGAGGGCCGCTGCATAGGATGCTGGCCGGCCCCTCTCCCCCTCAACCCCAGCTACGCGTGGATCTACTGTCGGAGCAGCAACAGACAACGGGGGAAAGCTAGCTTGATCCATTGCCGGCAACACAAGAAGCCACCGGACAGAACAGAAGTCCACCAACCTGATAATCGGCCAGAACTGGGAAGCCTCCTGCTCCAAGACGCCAACAGCACAGAATCGCTGGCAGGCAGAGCAGCGACGCCGGTAGGGGAGAGACGCCGGAGAACAGAGCAGAACTGGAGAAATCCGGCGAACAAATCAAGGCGCCAACCGGACCAGGCGCCGGCAGACCAGAAGCGCCGTCAGATCCTAGACTCCGACAGAGGAGACGCCGTCGGCCGGAGCCTCGCGTGGCGCACGAAACGCAGCCTGCGTCCCCACAAAATCCCGCCCCTCGTCACTACGAAATCGCGCACAAAGCACGATCTGTAGCGTCCCGCACCGCGTGCAGCGCCACGCACGAAGCACTTACGGCGGCCGTCGCCGCGGCCTGGGCGCGCGAAGCCGCTCAGCCCTCTCTGGATCCCAACAGGCGGTTGAAACTTCGGCAGACGCCGCCGCCGCCGCAGGAAACGCCCAATAACCTTCCAAAATCGGCCCAGAAAATGCCCAAAAATTAGTCAATGTTCAGTGTTGATGATGGGGCATGAACGGCGGCCAACACAGCCGCCGGAGCTCAAGCAACAGGGGCGCCGCCGACAAGATCGCCGGAAAGTCGCCCAAAATCGCCCAGAGAGGTGGCGGAGGTTTTTGGTTTAGGGTTTATTTAGGGTTTACGGTTTAGGGTTTAGGGTTTAGGATTTAGGGTTTAGTGGTTTAGGGTTTAGGTTTTACGGTTTAGGATTTTCGATTAAGGTTTTTTTAATAATAATTGATTTTCGATTAAGGTTTAATGTTTATAGGGTTTAGGGTTTAGGGTTTAGTGGTTTAGGGTTTAGGTTTTAGGGTTTAGGTTTTACGATTTAGGGTTTAGGGTTTACGGTTTAGGGTTTAGGATTTAGTGGTTTAGGGTTTAGGTTTTATGGTTTAGGGTTTACGATTAAGGTTTAGTGTTTATAGGGTTTATAGGGTTTAGGGTTTAGGTTTTAGGGTTTACGATTAGGGTTTAGTGTTTATAGGGTTTAAGATTTCGGGTTAAGTGTGAATTTAGTTTTTGGATTTAGGGTTTAAGATTACGATTTAGGATTTAAGTTTATGGTTTAGGTTTTCAGATTTAAAGTTAAACAGATTTAAGGGTTTAACATTTTAAGATTTACGGTTTACGATTTATGATTTTAGAGTTGTGGATTTAGAGAGATACAAAACATATCAAAAGACATACAAAACATATCATAATTAAGTTCTATAACAACCATAAAATATAAAAGACAATTATGGTAATTGCTTTTAACAATAACAAAATTAATAGACTTACAGATTTCACAGGTCATTACTTGATCTATTTAACTATAGCGATCAAAAATTACATGACATTTTTTTTACAAAATAAAAAATATCATGTAACTCCGATCGCTATAGTTAAATAGAAAATATAGTAATCATGTATATATATCAATTAACAATGACAAAATTATACTTACAACAGGTGAAAGCAGGAGTATACGTAGGACATTCACAACCTCAAAGTAGAAGTATGCTGGAATTCACGAAACTTGTAAACCTGCAAAAATAATATTAAAAAAATAATCAACACTAAATTCACATCATGTATCTTACAAATTATGTAATATTTATACAACACACTAAACTAAATTAACATCATGTATCCTACACCAAGGCAAGCGGCAGCCCCCGCCAGTGGCCAACCCCCGACAGCGACGAGCACAACGGCGCACAACGTGAGGGAGCTGCCAGTGATGGGCGCTGCAGTGCCGGTCAACACCTCCCCGTGCCGATCAGCGCCTACCCGCGCCCGACCAGCACCTCCCCGTGTCGGCCAGCACCATCCCGCGCCTATCGGCGCCTCCCCGCCCCCGACCAGCACCTCCCTGCGCCAGCCAGCACCCTCCCCACACCTGGCCAGCACCTTCCAGCGCCGATCGGCACCTCCCCGTGCCCGGCCAGCACCTCCCCGCGCCGACCGCCGCCTCCCCACGCCCGGCCAGCAGCTCCCCGTGCCGGCCACCACCTCCCCGCGCTGACCAACGCCTCCCCGCACCCGGCCAGCTGCTCCCCGCGCCGGCCACCACCTCCCTGCGCCGATCGCCGCCGGCCCGCGCCCGTCCAGGGCTAAGCAGGGGCCGGCAGCGGCCGCCAGCGCACTAGTGGCGGCCCGCGCCCGGCCAGGGCTAGGCAGGGGCCGCCAGCGGCCGCCAGCGCTCCGGCGACGGCGCCGATGGCCCAGCATCACTCCGGCGGCGAAAAACAACCCTACGATGAAAAATAAAGGAGGAAGAAGGGAGGAGAAAGCTTACCACGCAAGCAGGAACGATTTCCGGAGAGAATCCGGTGAGATCCGACGAGATTCGGCGAAGATCGCGAGAGACGGCGGAAGAAGGAGAAGGGATTGTCGCGCGCGCGTAAAGGGAAAGAATTAGATCTAGGGTTTATTAAGTATTTGACGACGAAATGTTTTTGTCGCCAAATTCGTCGTCAAATTCACGACGAATAGGCTCATTCGTCACCAATTTGGCGATGATGATCCATATTCGTTGCTAATTTGGCGACGAACAAGCCTATTCGTCGCCGCCAATTTGGCGACGAATATGGATCTTCGTCGCCAAATTGGGCGATGAATACTGATATTCGTCACTGAATTTTTGCGATGAACATAAATATTATCGTCGAAAATTTACGACGAATATGAGGTTCGTCGCAAATTTGGCGACGAACATTTTGTTCGTCGTCAATGTTGCGACGAACAAATTATTCGTCGCTAATTTTCGGCGACAATATTCAGGGTGGTGTTTTTTTTTGCAATGATTTAATATTTCATCGTAAAGTTTGCGACGAATGACTATTTCGTCGCTAATTTGCGATGAATTTGATGACGAATTTATTTTTGCAATGAAATTTGCGACGAATATACTTAGTAGCGAACCAACCGATCCCAACAGGGTTTAGAAGACGTTCTGGAATCAATCGTTGATTTTCCGATCAATTGGGGATCATGATATACTACTAGGTGTCACTCATGATCGTTCTGTAATTAATGGTTAATTACGAACGGCCAACATAACCGGGAACCTATTGGGTCACACGCACAACAAGTTCTCCGAAGGACTTAAAACGAGTTTGAGAATTAGATTCTCAGAACGAGAGAGATAAAGTCTGGTTGAATCAGACAATGGACAAAATGATGAAACTCGTCTTACAAAGACGAAATGAACGAAACTGATTTCGTTTAAATCAGAGACCGTTTGGTTATGAACCAAATGATTCGATTTCAAATCGAATTGAACCAACTTGGTTTGGTTCGTGATGGAAGAGATTTTGGCAGAACGGAAGAGATGGAGAGATTCGTCTTGTGAAGACGAATCAAACAAAACCGGTTTGGATTAAATCGGAGTTCATTGGTTAGTGAACCAAACAAACCAAAAGTGAATCGGTTTACTACAGTATAGGTTTGAACCGAACCCGATTTGAGCTAAACTCTAATTGGTTCACGTGGTTTGGTTTTTCTCCTCCACCGGTTCATTGCAGCCGCCCACTGTAGCAATCTTTGAGATCGCAAAAAAAGGGAAAGGAATAGGGTTTCGTTCGGTGGACTTCTTCTCCTACCTCACGAAGCCACCGCCTGTGCGCGCGAAGGCTGCTGGTCCCTGGCGAGCGGCGGCAACGAAGGACGGAACCGTAGCTGCTTCTCGGTGGTTTCCTCCTCCCTCGTGTGACAGCGGGCTTCATCCTCCTCCCTCGTACGACAACAGGCTTCATCTTCCTCCCTGCTGAACGCGGCACCAAGTTTCTTCCCTGATGAAGCGCCGGCGTCCATGTTTTTACGTGAGGATGGCGCCGGAGGGCTGCTGTCCCCTGACCTGTAGGATGCCATCTTCAACCACCAGTCGCCGCATTTGGAGAAGAAAGCTGCTGCGCCCCTTTCCTTGCTTCACCGAGAAGAGAAGCACTGTCGCGCCCCTGTTTCCTTGCTTCACTGTGAGATGAGGAGCACTTCCCAATTTCCTTGCTTCACCATGAGATGACGAGTACTTCCCTATTTCCCTGCTTCACCGTGAGAAGAGGAGCACTGCCTTGTTTCCTTGCTTCACCGTGAGAAGAGGAGCACTGCCCTGTTTCCTTGCTTCACCGTGAGAAGAGGAGCACTGCCCTGTTCCCTGCTTCACCGTGAGAAGGAGCTCGAGCACTGTGTGAACATGAGGGAGAATCGTGTATTTCCTTCAAAAACAGGGAGTGCAAATTGCTTCTATTGTGGCTGCTGTATGAGACTGTTCTTGTATTCCGTTATGGCTGTGGCTGTATCGGAGAGGAAGAGAAAAGAACTTGTTTTGTTTTTCTTTTCTTGCGATTTATGAAATTGCTACCGAAACAAGCATCATACTGTAATGCCGAAAATTAGGGGTTGCTCCTGAGAGCTTGCGAAGTTCTCGGACAATTATTCCATCATTATCGAAATAGTTCGATCGATTTGTCCTAATTCGGTGGTCAATGATTGACCATCGAACATTACATCGGGAATAAGATTCTCGATGATAGTTAGAAAGCCCCGGAACGATTGCGACATACGTTGTTGCGTGGTTTTCGGAATAAGGCTTCTCTTGATTCGATCGTCATCGATCATCGGCTAGTACCGAAGACGATGACGCGACTCGTGGCTTACGAAGCCGTCCAGACGGGAGCTTGGCGTGGATCACCAGTAGAGGCGGGACTCGGACGAGGATCGCTTGATTGATTCAACACGAACACGGTTCAATATCGTCATCTCGAGGTACACGTTTAGAATAATATTTTATTCTGTAAATTTTAATTGTGCAAGTAGAATAAATTTTATTCAGAGAAATTTTAAATTCCTGTCATGCCTTGTACTTGTTTAATTCCTGCTTAGCATGCGTGTGTTGTATGATAATTAGTTTTAATTATTCCTTTATTTCCGCTGCGCACGTTTACGAAACGTGTAGACACGCGCATTGTACCGGGACGATCCCAACAGTGGTATCAGAGCCAAATCCTGCAAGGCCTACGTGTAAAATTGTTTACGCGTAGTAGTTAGTTGTAAATTTAATTTAGGAAATTTTGAGATTTTAATTTTGAATTTCTAATTATAGAAATTTTCTAATTGGTTAGGAAATTTATTTCCTAATTAATTAGATTTTCTCAATTAAAAATTTTATTTCCTAAAATAGAGAAATTTATTATTTAATTCAGAATTTCTAATTGTAGAAATTTTCTAATTTGTTAGAAAATTTCATATTAGAAAATTTATTTCCTGATTTATTAGATTTTCTTAATTAATAATTTATTTCCTAAAAGGAAAAATATTTATATTTAATTTAGAATTTCTAATTGTAGAATTTCCTAATTTGTTAGGAAATTTAGATTAGGAAATTTGTTTCCTAATTAATTAGATTTTCTTAATTAAAGTTTATATTTTCTAAAATTAAAATATGTGATTAGATGTGGAAATTTGTTTCCTATTCTAATTAAAGAATTTCGATTTGAGAAATCAGATTCTTTATCATATTTTATTAAATTAGATTTATGTTAACTATGGCTGAAAATAATCATAATTAGTTGCATTAATTATGTCATGCCATATAATTTGATATGATTAGTTGCATTAATTATGTCATGTCATCTATTGTCATGTCATGTAGATAATTTAATTGTTTGCATGAAAAGATGATGAGACCTGAAATCCCTTACAAATAATTAAAGCTGACACCTTCCGATAATATGGTTAGAACCGGAGTTTAATTTGTTGTTTGGATTGTTGAACTCTCTCCAAGCTCGGCCTGAAATTAAACATGTTAGAACCATCGAGATACGATCTCATGATTATCGGGCTGGCTTTAACTTGAAGCATTGATTTGTTGGACTCTCTCCAAGGTCAATGCGGATAGAGGTGAAGTCGGGTGTTATACATATGATGTATACGTGTTAATGTATTAACAACCCGATGTTTATGCGACCATTCAATTAGTTGATAGCATAATGTGATAGTTATGTATACGTGATACATAATCGGTATATGCTACCTACCATTATAGTTAAAAATAGCTTGTTGGACTCTCTCCAAGGTCATTTTTATCTATTAATGGATATCAACCCATTTGGAGAATACCTACCATCTCCCGAATTCAAAGTAAGGGCTTTTGAATTCGTAAAATAAATGAGATTAATTAATGTATGAAAAATACATTACAAATCATCTCTCTTATTTACTCGACTGTATTTCTATATTTAATTGATTACGCATGTTGTCTTTTATTGCACATCCAACGATCGATTACCATGACTTATAATCGATCAGTTGATCGAATTGAATCATCAAATGTGTCACATATGAATTTTTAAAGATAAGGATTTGAGAAGGAGGTTTAGATTCAAGATTAAGATTTTAACTTCATGACTTAAAACGATTGATTTGCTAAAGGTTTAGAAATTCTAAGATCATTGTTGGTGCAATGATAGCGGGTGAAACATGTTTTGAGGGGGAGGTCCACCTTAAAGGGGTGAATTGGATAAGATGAGTAGATCTTGTGAAAATGATTTTTGATGTGTGCCAAAGGGGGAGAATGTAGAGTTAAACATATTGTCAAACATCAAAAAGGGAGAGATTGTTGGTGCAATCAACCTCAGGTCAATGTTGACCAGATTGGTCAAGCTCGGGTTGACTCGAGTTGGATTTTGATGTTTGACCAATATGCTGATTAGATGTCAAGTAAGTTTATATTGACTGAATACTTGATGATAGGAAGTCCAAGAGGGTCGAGGAGCGAACTCTTGGCATGGGAAGTCCAAGAGGGTCGAGGAGCGAACGAACTCTTGGCATGGGGAGTCGGAGATGGCTCGGTAGCTCGTTCTCCGAAGTAGGACAGAGAGGGCTCGGTAGCTCGTTCTCTGGATGAATTAGAGTCGGAGAGGGCTCGGTAGCTCGTTCTCCGGACTAGGTCAGAGAGGGCTCGGTAGCTCGTTCTCTGGACGAATTGGAGTCTGGAGAGGGCTCGATAGCTCGTTCTCCGGACTAGGTCAGAGAGGGCTCGGTAGCTCGTTCTCTGGACCGGATGGAGTGGGAGAGGGCTCAGTAGCTCGTTCTCCGGACTATGTCAGAGAGGGCTCGGTAGCTCATTCTCTGGATGAATTGGAGTCGGAGAGGGCTCGGTAGCTCGTTCTCCGGACTAGGTTAGAGAGGGCTCGATAGCTCGTTCTCTGGACCGGATGGAGTGGGAGAGGGCTCGGTAGCTCGTTCTCCGGACTAGGTCAGAGAGGGTTCGGTAGCTCGTTCTCTGGACCGGATGGAGTGGGAGAGGGCTCGGTAGCTCGTTCTCCAGATTAGGTCAGAGAGGGTTCGGTAGCTCGTTCTCTAGACCAGATGAGATCGGAGAGGGTTCGATAGCTCGTTCTCCGGATTAGGTCAGAGAGGGCTCGGTAGCTCGTTCTCTGTACCGGACTATGATCGGAGAAGGCTCGGGAGCCAGTTCTCTGGATACATGATCCAATATGGTTGGCTTGGGTGAGACACAAGTTTGACCAAGTGAGGAATCGAATTCACCTTAGTGTAATCGATGGGTGGATCGATTAACCATTAGCTAGGATGGTTAATCGATCATCGCATTGATTACAGAACATTCTGTAGGAATTTGGAAAACTTACAGAACAAACCATAATCGATCTGTTGATCGACTACACGCTTTATTGAGAAACAGAATTAGTGATCGGTAATCGATCGCCTGATCGATTACCATGTCTTAATCGATCAGGTGATCAATTAAGCTATGTGGTAATCGATCACTTGATCGATTACACGTGTTGTAGAGAAACTATTTACGACGTTTAATCGATGGACTGATCGATTATCCTTTTTCTGATCGTGTTCAGAGATTTCTGAACATTTCTGATTCTTTCTCTGATATATGCTATGCTTCGCTAATCACTTACTTTGAGTTTACAGATAAGTTTGAATTCAAAGAACAGGTAGAGAGCTTGCTTCTCAAACGGCTACTGAGAAACTGAGCGAAGACTGACTTCGGCTGGAGAGGATGACTTCAGTGGACCGGAGTGCTCAGAGAGGAGCTCAGTTGAATATAAGGAAGAGGATGAAGAAGGAGAGGGATGTAGACAAAAGGGTGAATCTGTGAATCGTGTTGAAGTGTTCTTCATTGCTCTTGCTTGCTCTTTGCCTGAGGTGGTGCAAGGAGCTGGTGCTTCTACTCTCGGGTCTGTTGGTTGTGTGTTGAGGCTGTGTGCTGTAAGTTCTTTATGTTATTAGCCTCAACACTCTCCTTATAATCTCCGCACTTAACTTTTATTCTTGAGATTGATTGTGGAGAGGTTGCTCCACCGAGAAGGAGGTATTTTTAGCCGATTTCTGCCCGGGTGTGATCTACCGAAGATCAAGGTTTCGTCCACCTCACGGACACGCCGAGGAGTAGAGGCAAGTTATCCCCGAACCTCGTACATCCTTGGTTTGCTTTGTTTGTGCTCTAGTAGTTGTTTTTCTTCTATTCTGCTGCGTACTAATCTTTTGTAGGAGAAAAACGTTTGATTCACGATAAAAGGGCTATTCACCCCCCCTCTAGCCGTCTCTCGATCTTCAACATACATTCCCCGCTCGCTTTTAACCTTGCTCCTCTCCCTAGTTATCAACTCCACTTTCCTCCTCCTCGCTGCTCTTCTCTACTTTGGCTCCTCGCCTCCTGTCGTCGCCGCCGCGGCTGAGGAGGAGAAGGAGCTTTCGGAATTGTGCCTCGAGACTGACTTGGAGTGTGCTACTACCACTGAAAGATTCGACGACCTCGGCAATGTTGAAAATTAAATTAAATTTTATGATAATGTGGTATGTGGAGTTAGTGTGTCAATGAGGTGGCGAGTAATAATGGTCATATTGCGTTAATGGAGTGAGTGAGATAAAATAGTGGAGTTAGTGGATTTACATGGATTATCTTAAGTAGTTTATAAATATGTCAAATTCTTTGTAAAGGATGCATGTCAAAAATTTAGAATTTAATATTTTCTTGTTCTTTTTCTTCCATATAAGTGAGATCTTTCTTCCACAAACATCTTTTATTTTTCCAATAAAATGGTATCAGAGTCATGCCAATTGGAGGTATGGTTCCTTTTCAAGTTCCAGTACTTAAGACGAGTAACTATGACAATTAGAGTATTAAGATGAAGGCACTTTTTGGAGCTCATGATGTTTGAGAGGTTGTGGAGAAAGGCTACAATGAGTTAAATGATGAGTCAGTACTATCTTCTACTCAAAAAGATAGTTTGGAAGATTTAAGAAAGAGAGACAAGAAAACTCTCTTCTTTGTTTATTAAGCCTTAGATGATGATGATTTTGAGAAAATCTCAAGTGCTTCTTCGGCGAAGCAAGCATAGCTAAAGCTCCAAGTCTCATATCAAGAAGAAGAAAAGTGAAAAAGGTATGCCTTCAGAGATTAAAAAGTCAATTTGTTGCTCTTCGTATGAAGGAAGGCGAGTTGGTATCCGATTATTTTTCTAGAGTCTCTATCATTTACAATCAACTAAAGAGAAATAAAAAATAATTATTATTGAGAAAATTCTTCAATCATTGAATTCAAGATTTGATAATATTACAACTATCATTGAAGAGACCAAGGATCTACAAGTCATGATGATAGAGCAACTCTTGGGTTCATTATAAGCCCATGAAGAAAAAAAGAAAATAAATGAAGAGATCACTCAACAACTCCTTAAGACGTCTCTTTAACTAACTGAGAAGGATGAAAGTTTCTCTGGCAATAGAAGCCAACGTGAAAGGTCATGGATATGGACGAAGATATGCTAGTGAACAAGAATGGGATTCCAATAACAACAATGAAAGAGGAAAAAATTCAACAAGAGGATGTGGAAGAGGTCAAACAAACTCGAGGTATAATAAATCTCAAGTTAAGTATTACAATTGTGATAAGTTTGGTCATTATGCTAGAGAGTGTAGATCACCTAAGAAGAAAGTATATGAAAAAGTAAATTATATGGAAGAAAGGCAAGAAGAAGATGACACTCTATTGCTAACATACAAAGATAATGAAAAAGGCGAAGATACAATGTGGTATCTCAACATTGGTACAAGCAATCTATGTGTGGAAAAAGAAGTATGTTCGTAGAGCTCAATGAATCAGTTGGTCATAATGTATCATTCGGAGATGAATAAAAAATTAATGTAAAAGGCAAAAGTAACATTCTCATTTACTTGAAAAATGGAAAACATCAATTTATTTCGAATGTTTACTTTGTGCCAAATATGAAAAACAATATCTTGAGCTTAGGACAACTTTTGGAAAAAGGATATGATATTCATCTAAAAGATAACATGCTCCTCTTGAAAGATGATATTGGTCGCTTGATTGCTAATGTGCCCATGACAAGAAATAGAATGTTCTTACTTAATATTCAAAATGATATTGCCAAGTGTCTAAATGTTTGCTACAAAGACACTACTTGGCTATGACATTTTGTATTTGGGCATCTCAATTTCAGAAGACTAAAATTACTCTTAACGAAGGAGATGGTGAGAAGACTACCGTGCATCAAACATCCTGATCAATTATGTTAAGCATGCTAACTGAAAAGCATTTCAGAAAAAGTTTTTCAAAAGAGTCAAGTTCAAGAGCTCGAAAGCCACTTGAGCTCATACACACGGATGTTTATGGCCCAATAGAGCCAAGTTCACTTAGTAAGAGTAAATATTTCCTTCCCTTCATAGATGATTTTTCTCAAAAAATTTGGGTGTATTTCTTGAAGTAAAAAATCAGAGGTGTTCGGCGTATTCAAGAAATTCAAGGCTATGGTGGAAAAAGAGAGAGGCCTTGAGTTTAAAGTCATACGATTTGATCGAGGAAGAGAATTTACTTCAAAATTTCAAGAATTCTGTGAACCAAATAGAATACAACGACCTCTAACAGTTCCAAGATCTCCTCCACAAAATGGAGTGACGGAAAGAAAGAATAGAACCGTCCTTGACATAGCAAGTAGCATGCTCAAAAGCAAGAGGTTGCCAAAGGAATTTTAAGCAGAAGCAGTTGCATGTGCAGTATACTTAACCAACCGATCACCAACAAGGAGTGTGTGGGGTAAGACACCATAAGAAGCATAGAGCCGAAGGAAGCTTGAGATCTCTTATCTAAAAGTTTTTGGGAGTATAGCTCATGTTCATGTGTCTGAAGGCAAGTTAGATGATAAGAGCAAGAAGTTCATCTTTATTAGCTATGACACCAACTCAAAAGGATATAAGTTATATAATCTAGATATTGGAAAGACAATCATTAGTCGTGATGTCATATTTGATGAAGAAGAAGAATAGAATTGGGAATCTCAAAATGAAGACTACAACTTCTTCCCATATTTTGAAGAAGAAGATAAAGAGCAACCAAGGATAGAGTAAATAAGAGATGAACATATTACTTCACCAGTAATACCACTTTCAAGTATTGAAGGAAATTCATTTGCATCAACTTAAGTGAAAGAGTACATCGTTTCAGGAGCTTATGAGATATTTATGAGGTAACTAAGAACCAAGATAATCTTACTTTATTTTTTCTTTCTGTCAATTGTGAGCCTATTGATTTTCAAAAAGCAATAAAGAGTAAAAAGTGAAAAGATACAATGGATGAAGAAATCAAGGCGATTGAGAAGAATGACACATGGGAGATAACTTCACTTCCTAAAGGACATAAGACAATTGGTGTGAAGTGGATGTACAATACAAAAAAGAATGCCAAAGGAGAAGTTGAAAGATACAAAGCAAGATTGATAGCAAAAGGTTATAGTCAAAAAGTTGGCATTGACTATAATGAGGTATTTGCTCCCGTTGCTCAATTAGAAACTATCAAACAAATTATCTCTTTAGTAGCTCAAAATAAGTGGAGAATACATTAAATGGATGTAGAATCTGCTTTCTTAAATGAAATTCTGGAAGAAGAAGTTTACATTCAGTAACCATCAGGTTATGAAGTCAAAGAACAATAAGATAAAGTTACACCTTACATTCAGAATAAGGATACAGATATTCTGATCGTCTACTTATATGCCGATGACTTGATCTTCATTGGAAGTAATCCAAGTATGTTTGGAGAATTTAAAGAAACAATGACTAAAGAGTTTGCGATGGCTGATATTGAGCTCATGTCATATTATTTGGGCATCGAAATGAATCAAAGGAAAGATGGAATCTTCATCTCACAAGAATGTTATGCAAGAGAGATATTAAAGAAGTTCATGATAGATAACAACAAGCCCATAAATACCCTAATAGAATGTGGAGTTAAATTATCAAAGCATGATGAAGGAGAAAGAGTTGACCCAATATTTTTCAAGAGCTTGGTTGGAAGCTTACGATACTTGATATGCACAAGACTTAATATTCTTTACAGCGTTGGACTTGTTAGCCGCTATATGAAGGATCCAACTACCACTCAATTTAAAATCACTAAGAAAATTTTATGCTATATCAAAAGTACGACAGATTTTGGATTGTTTTATTCATCATCTAATAATTTTAAGTTTGAAAGATATAGCGATAGTGATTGAGGTGGAGATATGAATGATAGAAAAAGTACTATTGGATTTGTGTTCTATATGAGAGATACAATATTCATTTGGATGTCAAAGAAACAATCTATTGTCACACTTTCTACTTGTGAAGCAGAATACATGACTACGACTTTATATATTTGCCATACTATTTGGCTCTGAAATTTATTAAAGGAGCTAAATTTACCACAAGAAGAGACAACCAAGATTCAAAGTGACAACAAGTCTACTTCATATAGGAAGAGTGAGACTGAAAAGATAGAGCCAGGAATTTAATCGATCCTTCCTCAATTGCTAATTCCATGTCAAAAGCATAATACCCCAATGCCTGACTTCTCTCTGATTCTGCTTTTCCTGACTTACTCTTAAAAGAGACTGAATTAACAAGATCCTGTGAATACTCTCTGGTTCCCATTCTTTTTTTCCTACTTACTTCTTGACTCCCTAAGGTGGAGAGTAGTGAAGTGATTCACAGGTGTGGAGCACGAACTACTCGTCTTAGTTTAAATAAAGAATACTCAAAATTATTGCCTGCTCGTATTAAGACGTGAAAGAAGTCGAGGGCTGAGCAGATCTTTCCCAATATATATACAGGGTTGAATGAGAAATTGCTACGCAGAGGAACTTATATTATATACTGGCGGCCCTTACTATATATTTGAACTTATATTATATACTGGCTTAGTCGTAAATAGCCCCTTTGGCTATTTATCTGCCCAATATATAGTAAGGGGGTAGCAGAGGAACTTATATTATATACAGGCGGATTAGAACTTATATTATGAATGCAGGGCCAAAGGGGCTATTTATCTCCTTTATATTTATTTTAGGCGGAACTGATCTTCTTTCCCGAGGTGGCGACTCTGCTATTTCATTCAGAAACTCGACAATTGGACTTAGATGGCGTATCCATCTATACTATAATTATAATTAGACCATTGCTTCCTAAAGATAAGATAGGCCTATTTCCTTCATTCCACGTACATTCCTTCCGAGACATTCCGATGCCATGCCAGGCGCTCCGAACTCCCATTGTTAAGGGCAGCTTCGGCTCTCTCGATAGCAGCTCCCGCTCACTGTGCTCCTTTGTTAGCATTCCATTGTAGCCTAACAAGAAAGGCCATACTTAGGGACTTTATTTAGACAATTTACTATATTTTAGGGGCCAATATAAAAGTATCTGGCGCCATACTATAATAAATTTAGGAGTTCATTCCAAAAGATCTTTCGTAGTTTTGAATTGCTATGAATCTATTCGACTGCTGCTCCTTGGTTCACCCATCGGATAGCTGCAGTCTAACACACGTCGATGTCGCAGCGGATTATTACCAGTATAATTGCGTGCCTGCAAAAGTAGTAGTTCCTAAAATATATACAATTGTATAAATGGCGTTTTATATTATAGTAAGTGCTGATAGAACTTATATTATAGTAAGTGCGGAATTTATATTCATTTTAGGTATATATATTTCACGCCTTACTATAATCTAAATACCCAAGATCTTTCGTAGTTTTGAATAGCCATGAAATTTCCTTTCAGTAAGTTGCTGACGCACTTAATCATAGTGGAGATAGAGAGAGAGTCTCCAGTCTTAGAAGATTCATTTACCTTGATACATGCACCCGTTGGAGCAAAATAGCAGGTTCCGTTTTTTTGCTGAGACTAGATGTATGGTATTCACTGCACGAGATGGCGCGCAAGTCTGAACTATAAGGTCAAAGGCCTTTCCCTTTCCATCATGCAATAGCCTCTGACGTCTGCACCATAGTAGCCACATGATCATGGCGACCAAGTTTTTGTCATTCACTTTCCTCCAGCATAGAGACAGAAAGAAAGCGAGGGTCCCTCGGCAGGGTCAAGTTACTTTCATTCAATATTAAAGAAGCAGATTCTAATGTCAAAGCGGAAAAGAGGGCATTATAAAAGGAAGCAGACGAGAGATTAAGAAAGAGATGGAATGGTTTTTGTTCACGTCGCTATCGCTTTCTTGGGTCTTCTTTCGTGCTCCAATTCTGAAGTAGGAGCGAAAGGCTCAAGCAATCCGGAATCTTCAGTCTTCCCTTTCCTTTGTGAGTTGACGAGTTTTGCCTTCGCCCCAATGAGTGCTAATGAACTGCTACGCCTGCAGCAGCATATTCGCTTTCCCTCTATCGCCCATTCGCTCTGTCGTTCGAGAGACTAGACTGATTGTGACGTGCGCCTTCTGTTGAGGAGATAAGAAGCAGTGCTTATTCGCTTCTTCCGGTGGCTACGCACCTTGCTTTCTCTTTTGAGAGTGTGTTGTTGGTTAATATGATAGTTTCGATAGGCTTACGAACAGTAGGACAACGTGAAAAATGAATGGCATTATAGCGAGAGCCTTCAGTAAACTTCTTTGGTAAATAGGAAGACTCAATACCCACACTCTCTATAGAGTTAGAGTGAGACTCATGGCTTAAAAAGCATATTCCGTGCGAGTTAGACTCTAGGGTGCTCTGTGACTCGGCTTTGAATCTGATCTTTTCATATTCTCTTTTCAGTGCTTTTTTGAGGCGAGAGTAGTTGAGCGTAGACGCGCCGACGCCCTTTCCATATTCCATGAACTTCTCTGCTCACTTGGTCTGGGGATAGGTTATGTAGGCTAGAACTCTGACCTTCTTTTATTCGAGAAATTATAAAGGAGAGAAATAGCCCCAAAGGCCCCCCATAATATTAAGTTAAGTTCTAACTGTATATAAGATAAGAGTTGTACCTCTGCTACGCCTCTTTGAGTCGAAAATAGACCCTTTGGCTAAGGAGATAAATAGCCCCAAGAAGATAAATAGCCCCTTTGGCGTAGACTAACTGTATATAATATAAGATAAGTACCTCGGCTACGCAGAGGCATATAAATAGCCAAAGGGGCTATTTACGACTAAGTAGACTAACTGTATATAATATAAGATAAGTACCTCTGCCACGCCTCCTTAGAGTCGAAAATAGACCCAAAGGCTATTTATCTTCTCTGCATAGCAGAGGTATTTCCTTTTTAGTAAGATGGTTTATTCTACGCCTTTGGGGCTATTTATCTCCTTAGCCTTTGGGTCTATTTTCGACTCACAAAGAGGCATAGCAGAGGTCTTTCTATTTTAGTAAGATGGTTTATTCTACTTAGTCTACAATAGCCCCTTTGGCTATTTATATGCTCTGCATAGCCTTTGGGGCTATTTACGACTAAGCCTAAAATAAATAGAAAGGAGATAAATAGCCCCAAAGGCCCTGCATTCATAATATAAGTTCTAATCCGCCTGTATATAATATAAGTTCCTCTGCTACCCCTGTATATATATTGGGCAGATAAATAGCCCCAAAGGCCCTACTTACTATAATTAAGTTCTAATCCGCCTGTATATAATATAAGTACCTCTGCTACGCAGAGTAGAAAAATAGCCTTTGGGGCTATTTACGACTAAGCCTTACTATAATATAAATTCCCAATATATGTTAGGGCCGACGCTATTCAAGTGCTACTGTTTTATAAGGGAAAGATCTACCGTACCTCGGTCGGTCGATATCGCGTGTCCTGCTCTCCCTGACTAGCTGTTAAGCGTCCTGCATGCAATAACAGTGTTAGGTCTTTTCACTGTCATAGCCCTATGCCGTCCTTCAGCCGGCAATTATTGGGAAGCAGATTCAATCGTTGCCTTATTGTATTGTACACAATAACCAGTTCCACCTTTCTTTCTTCACTAGTTTGATCTCTTCGTATTGAGGATGCGGATGCCTTTCTCACCTTTTTCGTGAGCGACGACTTGGAATTGGTTGATTACGTCCTGCATCGTGGCCTCGCTGTCCCTAGTGATTACTCCGGGTCTTTCTCGCTCGTTCACTAAGTTCAGTTTTATTGCCTTGCTTAGCAAGAGCGGGTTCCTCGAGATCCTTACACTCTAAGCTAAGGCCCTTAGTGTTTTCTGAGTTCAACAGTACAGTCTCTTTCCCAGAACTCAACTTACGGGTTCATGTTCTTTTAGCGGATGCAAAGCGTCCCTGCTTGTGGGACTTCAATCCCACTCTGCCTTAAGCCGGCCTCCTTTTGGGATCCGGGGACAGCTTTTCCTCTTAACAGGCTTTCCGGCTTTATCGGGTCGGTGGGAGGATAAGTAGTGTGTGATCGCATTGCCGCGAGGCTTACGTTCTTCACGGAGCATTGGTTGGCACACTGAGGTGTACGCCTTTGTCTCCATTCTAGTTCTCTCCTCTGGAACTATTCCCCCTTGGATCGCACTGGGTTCCCCACTATAAACTATAAGTGATCAGCCTTATTCCTTTTACTTGCCCGTTTGCCCGTTTCGAGGCGCCCTTGTTGTTGAGTTTCTTTCTGGTTCAATTTAAATTTATGGTTTTTAGTGTGGACCTTCGAGAGTTTAAAGTGCCTTTCAGCACCATAAGCAAAAGGCTCTTTTCAAGCACTTTTTCGAAGCAATCGAAGCAATGAAATATATAGTAAGGGCCTCTTTTTCAAGCTCTTTTCTGGAACATGAATAAATCTCGAACAATGCTTGAGTCAAAGTCCCTTAGAGAGTGTGAGCATTTTATAATCTAAGACTCTTTTTGGAATTGAAAACTACAGTGCATCTTTCCTAAAATTGAAAACTACAGTGCCCTAAGGATAATTTTAGGATGCTAAACAACTCCCACACCCATCCCCACTGAACACGTCTTAGTGCCGAGGGTCCGGTCCCTCCTCCCGGATATGGGGTTTGGGGGAAAGGTCAAAAGCTGCGAAAGCTGGCTGGCGAACCTGATCATCGGATTCATTCACTCACTGCGGGGGAGGAACAAAAGTGCTCGACCAGCGGGAGAGGAGCGAATAATAATGACGCGCTCTCCCGACAAGGGATAGGGACGAGTGATAACGACGGGAAAGAGTGAATGGATGAGCGAATGGAAGGGACGAGCACAGCGACGTGACGGGATATGCAGCTAATAGCTAATAAAGAAAGATAGTGTTCGATAGTTGCCTACCGAACCTAAAGCAGATAGAGATGAACTTAACTACTTGAATAGATAGAGATGAACTTAACTACTTGAATTTATTCACCCTATCATTAAAAGTATGTCACTCTGTTCGTCCCTCTCCTTAGAACTTATATGTATGGCGAGCACTTAACGCCAAATATATAGTAAGGGCGCATGATCTTATTATATAAGATCTTTTTCATAGAATCATCATGTTCATAAGAAGATAATCAGAATGGTTATGGAGATAAGATAATTCTTAGACTTGACTTAGACTTGAGTGAAGAGTGAACTTGTGTTCTTGAATTCAAGTAGATCGATAAAGCTCTACCCAGTAGAGCTTCACAGTAGTGGGCTGCGGTCCCGTGAAGCCGGTTATAGGAGCCTAAGATCTCTTATTCAAGTGCACTAACTCAAGCTCAAGTCAGGGAGTGAATGGATACATGAACGACTTGGAAAGATCTTTCTACGTTTTGAATAGTATAAATTGCGTAGCAGAGAACTTATAATAGTAAGGCGGATTAGTCGTAAATAGCCTTTGGGGCTATTTCTCTCCTCTGCTACGCAATTTACGCCACTCCTCTGCTACGCAATTTACGCCAATATATAGTAAGGGCCGCCTTACTATAATATAAGTTCCTCTGCTACGCAATTTATACAATTTACTATATTTTAGGCCATTCACGACTGTTGCTGAAGGTAGAGTGAATGGCCAAATATAATACTTAGTCGTAAATGGCCTTTGGGGCCACCTTTGGGGCCATTTATACAATTTACTATATTTTAGGAACTACTACTTTTGCAGGCACTTGACTACTAATTAAGTTAGTTGCTGGGATCGACCTAAAGGGAGATTGTTAGAGCGACAGCGACGTGACTTTGTCGAAAGACTATAATTGAGCTTAAGAATAAAGAGCTTCATTAAGTCCTTCCGCCAAAGCTTTTTTGATCACAAGAGCATGCATCATCTGCTTAAAGAGAGAGGATAAGGATGCGAAAGCTATGTGTGAAACATTCATCAACCGCTTCCCTTTCTTCATAAGTTCTGGCGTGGGTGATCGCACATTCCTTGCCCTCCGCTCATTAGATCTGGACCGTTGGTGAATTTGTCGGATCTCAAAAGCGAATGCACCGGCGAAAAAGACTCAAAAGTGTAATGGGTCTCCTTGGGGTACTGGAGCGGCGGGGTGAATGTTGTGCTTCCCCTTTATCACTATAAAGAAGACATCATAAAGAGAAAATGGTAGAGTGTGCGAATTCAAAAACACTGAATTTGCGAGTCACTATATTAGTTTTGGCGAACGTATAGTTGATCTCTTTGGCCAGGTGAGGATTAAACTCTGTCCTTACTGCAATGAAGCTTAAACACTTTCCCTACACATCGAAGGTTTCTTGCCCACCAGTCCTCGAATCGTAATTATACGGTTGGGATCACATGTCGAGTTGGAAAGACCGACGCGCGCAGTGGAATTTCCAGGAATGGAGTGGGGACAGAGATTCCTTCGTCGGGAGAGCAAAAGAAAGGATGGTAAGGTTGGTTGGCCAGTGTAGGCTTTCTCCGCCCTATGACTCCTGCCAACCGCCATACTATATAAGTTCAAAGAATTTATCAGGAAGCAGAATGCTCTCTAATTGAAGCTGAAGAGAAAGAGAAGTCAAAGCACATCATGTGCGATAATGGGCGCAGCGCTCGACCGGAAAAAAGCACTCATCGTCTCGTACTTACTTGATAGAGGGAGAGGGCCGATAGTGCGATCTCTCTCGCGCATTCAGTCTCATACTTACTTGGGCTTGTGCGATAGCGGTTGAGGCGAGAGTAGGTAGGACGGTGCCATTCACTACTTTCCGACGCGGTTGGCCCTAAAATATATAAATTGCGGTAGCGACGGGCTCGACCATAAAGCACTTAGCCGGGCCCCCGGGGGGCTGCGGTCGAATAGAGCAATAAAGTTGTGCTGATAAAGCGACGTGCGACGGGCTCGAGCGACAGATAATGCCGGGTAATGACGGGCGCCGACTATTCCATAAATTCCGACGTCCATCTTAGACTATCCGATGAGAGTCGTTCATGGCATTACTTAAATAGAGCAGCCGGAATGCGATAGGCTTGTCTTCAGGAATGAACTTGAACCATGAGTCAACTATCTGCTTCCAACGTCTAACATTCCATCTTCCGGAAGTTCTATGGTGGAAAGATAAGATTATAAGGTAGGGGCACCTTCAAATGAAACTAGAACAACACTTAGTTGCTGTCCGAACCTGAGCTCTGGTATAGTCATTAGCAGCTTTTAATGGTGAGTTGTGAGATTTTGATCCAGATGCTCTTCATTCCGGTTGTTGTTTTATTTTGTGTTCGGGAATGGCTTTAGTGAAAGGCTCCAATTCTGGTCCGCTTCCGGATTTGCAAGGAATTTACTTTTATATTAGGCGCCAACTTAAGCTACAACGGGAAGAGAGAAGACTCTTGTCCCCAATTTACTATATTAAAAGGCGGGCACCTGCAACTATATGAGATCTTGATTGTGCTATCAACTCACTCTTCTAATTCTACTAAAAGCGCATGCAACGCCATTCAAATAAAAGACGTTGGAAGCAGATAATAAACTCATAAGGGAACTATCCTGATGCTGCTGAGGCCGAGATGCCCTATTCAGATTCTGATCCTATCCGGGTCACTACAGAGAACTAGGAGATTCATTAAGACTCTTTGGAAAGCACAGCAAAGGAAAGACTAATTCTAATTCCATTCTCTGTCCAATCAGTCTACTTCCCTGAATGCCCGAGGTAGGCCACTCAGCAGCTGTCCGAGGAACGAGTGAAACGACGTAGCTCGAGCAACTTAGAGAGGAAAGATATCAGCTGACAAAGGGCAAGGAGGGTCTTTCAATTCTGGCTTGATCGCCAGTTTTCCTCCCTAGGAATTCCGTTTTTATGATTTCCTCCATAGTCATAGGTACTTCAGCAGGACTTAAAGTATCTAGACGGGCCGATAGTGCAGCCGTTTGTTCTGCACTTATCATGCTGAAATACTGCTTCAAATTCCCTTTTAGAGAATTTTTACACAATACTTGAACATTGCGATTGTCGAACTCCATATTGACAATGGCAAACTGCATGTCCTGAGACCATTGATCAATGAGTTCTTCTGCGTTTATTGCGCAGTCTATATTCAGATAAGAACCATAAGGGCATCTTTAGATGGCTCGCAATACCGTAATTTAGGGTATAAAAGATAGGCATATTTCGACTGAATATATAAAGGGCAGATCTTTCCCAATATATATACAGGGTTGAATGGTTTCACCAACAGAGCTATAATTTCTTTATATTTATTTTAGGTAAATATCTCCTTTCTATTTATTTTAGGTAAATTCGGATTAGTCGTAAATAGCCCCAAAGGCTACGCAGAGCAGATAAATAGCCTTTGGGGCTATTTACGACTAACAGGGGTAGCAGAGTTATATTATATACAGGCGGATTAGAACTTATATTATGAATGCAGGGCCAAAGGGGCTATTTATCTCCTCTGCATAATTTACTAGATTTTTGGGGAGGAACTTATATTATAGTTTAGTCGTAAATAGCCTTTGGGGCTATTTATCTCCCCTTTCTCTCCCGGATTAGTCGTAAATAGCCCCAAAGGCTATTTATCTCCTCTGCGTAGCAGAGGTACTTATATTATAGTAAGGCGGATTAGTCTACGCCTTTGGGGCTATTTATCTCCTTGGGTAATTTACTAGATTTTTGGGGAACTTATATTATATACAGGCGGATTAGTCTACAATAGCCCTTGGGGCTATTTATCTCCTCTGCTACGCAATTTACGCCAAATATATATACAGGGCCGAATTTCTACTACTTCTTTGCCTCCCTCTTCTCTTTTCTTATTTGGTAGTTGGTGTCCACCTCTTTTTACTCCCAACGGGTTCAGAAGCGAAGCTTTTTCGATCACAGCTAGCTTCATTATGGACTATACTCTTTTCCCCTTTCGCATTGAACTAAGAACTACTATAGAGCACTCGAGAGAAGACCTTTTAGTTGTTTTTAACAAGCCCCAAAAATATAGTAAATGTAGCGGAACTTAATATTATAGAAGGCGGCGTTCAGCCTGCGTTCTTCCATGCTCTCTCTACTAAGCTTACATTTCGTGTGCGTGAGTCGCTTTCTTTTAGTTTGAGCCTTTACTTTCCTCTCTATCCTGGGAGGTCAGAACCCGACAAAGAAGATTTTTCGAGAAGGGTGGGTCCTACTTCTTTCGATACAGAGGGGGGACTCGGGGTCATGGTCCAGTCGTAGATTTAATGCGGATAGTTTTTCAACACCACAGGACTTCAAGCTGTTAGTACGACTAGCTGGCTTCCTAGCTCGAGTGAATGCCGCGCTCTCCAAACTTACTAAATGAAGGGCGAGCCCTTTGGGAATCCCTCGGATTCTTTATAGTCTTTAGAAACTGAGTTCCCTCGTTCCTCAGCTACAGTCTGACATGGCTTTGGGCCATTCACTTCACCCTGAGTCATAAGAGCTATTTAATACCCAGAGCTCCATATTAATTTGAAAAGTGAGTGCTCCCCAAACCTCGGCACTAAGGCCATTACAAAGAAAAGCAATCTGCCCCCTTCCCTTCCTTTTATAAAATCATTCTAATTAGGTGAGCCTTTCATTTCAGTTGATGCACCCTAGCCCTTTCCGTCTCGCACTTCCGTCCTCTCTTAAGTTTATATGGTAGAGCTCTTGACTCTGAACTTATGTATGGTGGAGCTCTTGACTCTGAACTTATGTAATTTTATCCCCAATTCATTAAAAACAATTTTCATTCTTCGAGTTGCTATTTTCATTCATCAGTTAGAGTTGCATGTGGTAAGCATATTGCTCATTGTCATCTTTTCCGATCTCTTGTACTTGATTAGGAGCGCGTCATTGGATTCGCCCCTGATCTTTCACAGCCTAGGGTAGATAAAGACTTGAATTCAATTTCCGATAATTAATATTTAGGCCACTCAGATGAATCTATTCTATATACGACTCAGATTAAGAGCTCCAATTTAAATAAGGAGAAAAATTAAATCAGATGAGATACTTCACACTTACCCGCTCCAATTGAAATCAAGGCTAGTGAGAACATCTTCGTATTAGGCGCTTTCCAATAGTGAATTGAATTTGTAACAATTCGTTTTCATACTTCTCAGATAGAGCGAATCTAATGACGCGTACGAGTGAAGTGATAACTTATTTGACGCGCTCGAAAAGACAACAGGGTCCCTAATTAATATGACGCTCGCATAATGGGCATTCTCTTTATCGAAAATACAACATGGCACAAATATAAAAGCTCTTTTATACATATCAATTCTTTCGGGCCATAAAAGAATTCGGGCACAAATCAATCTCTTTTTATAATTAATATTGAGCTCACATATCATTTAGGGGATAGACTATCTTTATCATATCATTTGAGAGTGTTTTTTTTTGTTCGATCTGACTTCCCATAAGGAGCGAGAGCGACGTGGAAGAGAGAGGGTATGAAAGTAGCTCGAGTTAGTCAGCAGCAACTTCTACTCAGTCGTGCCTCAGACAAAGAACTACTGCTTATACAGACTAGGAAGGGAGAAGTTAAGATGAAACCAAAGAAGAGTCGTTAAAATAGTATAAGATCCACTAATTGAATTTATATTGATTTTAGGGGTGGAGTGAGTCTACTTAGCGAACTGGCCCCCTAAAAGAATTCCGCGGACGAAAGATTGATCAATATGCATATCGGGAGTGGATGGTTGACCGCCGCCCCCGGGCTCTCCAGCCGGGGAGGGAAAGGGGATTGCTATCGTCACCCTTAGGTCAATCTAAAGTGACTCACTATTGGTCATCGTGGTAATTAGTTTATTTTGAGAGTCAAAAACTTCCTTAAGTGTGTTGGTCCTCTGTAGCTCAGTGGTGGAGCGGTCGGCTCTTAACTGACTGGTCGTAGGTTCGAATCCTACTTGGGGAGATATTAGAAAAAAAAGAATGGAATGAGAAGGCTCGCGTTGATGGCATAATTTATTAGTCTTCCTAGTGCTTCTTCCTAAGAGTTCTGAGGTACGAGTGACATAGTAGTGATAAATACAATGAGGGGTTCGCTTCTTTCTATTGCATTCTATCACATAATGTTATACTGAGAATTGCCTTCCTTACCTCGGCTACGATCCGGGATAATCCCATGTAAATAGCCAATTCAGTAATTATCCTATTATGGACTAGCAGTGAAAGATGCAGTTATCAATGATCCCGATAGGCGCGCGAGCAAAGATCTTAATGACGAGGAGAGGAGGAAGGCTTGCTATGCAACTCATACTGAGACTGGCTCCGCCATTCCGCGGCTGAGGAAGAGTTACGTGGAGTCAAACATTAATATGCGGATTCAGTACTTCTTTTTTGACTATATGTAATGATCGAATCTATCACTTTAAAGAAAGAAAGAAAGTTAGCACATTCCATTTCAATAAAAGACCAGACCCTGCGTTCAATAGCTTGAGATCCGCTATCCCTATCATTCTTTTCCTACCAAGGGCCCTTCAGGAAAAGGGAAGGGGCTAGGAGGGATTCGAACCCCCGAGACCGTGGTTCGTAGCCACTTGCTCTAATCCTCTGAGCTACAGGCCCCACCCCGTCTCCACTGGATCTCTTCCCGCGTCTCACTCACTCGCTCCATTCAGTCTCCACTTAGTTAGACTCGTGCCTTTCCTTTTGATTTCACTCTTGGAATTGACTCTTTTAGTTTTTATGTAGAGTGCCTCTTGTTTAATGATAAAAAAGCTTAATACCCACTTTATCCATATTTTGAAATATGAAATGCAAGAGATCCAAATCAAAAATGCAAAGGTCGTCTTATTGAAAATCCCTAACATCTCTTCTCTTCACACCTCGGAACGCACTCTTCCATTTATTATATCTATCTAGAATGGCGCTTTCACATCTTCTTAACCCGAAATGGCTGAGGAGAGGAAAGGTTATTGAGGAAGGAGTGAGTGAGACGCGTTTTGAATAGCCATGTTAGTATATGGGGGACTCCATTCATATAATAGAATCATTGTTATAGTTTCTGACTTAGAATAAAAACTAGAAAGGAAGCGCCATGCTTCAAACTGAGAGTGGAAGAAGCCATGCGAAAACAAGGGGCGATTGAGTGAGACGCGAGGAGTCTCCGTCAGCGGCCCTTGCATCCAAAAGCAAAGTAAAGGCACGAGGTAACGACGAGGGGATCTCTACCGGTAGGGAGAGGGACGAGGTCACTATAAAGTGTGAGGGGTTCTGGCTTCCCTGCGAGCTTTACAGAGTGCAGGTTTTCCGCTTCCCTTGATGAGCTTGAGTGGGGGAGATTAGAGTTCAAGAGTTGGGGCCCGTCGGGTATGGTTCATATGGTTCAAGGGAGGAGAAGTGCGAGACAATTAAGGAGAGGAAGGAGTGAGTTAGACGCGTTGTGAATAGCCATTCACGACTGAGTAAATCCCCGGATCTTTTTTCTCGCCATACTATAATAAATTCGTTGGAGAGGGTCTTAAATGGCTCTAAAGTAAGGGAGAGAGGTAGAGTTCATTACAACAGCCATTACCATATATATATAATAATGAAGTATCTAATTAATTCCATATTGGAAGGTGCTTTCTCCTGTAATTTAGACCCCTCGCTACATACTAGAATGAGCCCAAGGAGCGGAACGAGTGAGTGAGACGTGCGATAAAAGACAACCTAAGGGCGGATCTTTCAGACTTATCAGAGAAGAAAGTACTCCATTGACTCTTTACTGTAGGTCTAGCTCCCTTCTTTCTTATTATTATCTAAGTCCATCCCCATTACTTAAAAATATGCGAGCTAAATTATAGAGCTATTCATTTCATTATCATTCCTTCCTCCCCCTACTAGTCCACCCCTCTCGGTCGAGCTCTTTAACCCTCCCCCTGAGCCTGAGATGGTCTAGCCCAGCAACTACAATTAAGAGCTTGCGTACCATGAGCTACACCCTATCCTTTCAGTCGAGCACTTAGAATCCCTATACCTTGAGGCTGATGCTAGAGACCGTAATTTACTTATGGTCGAGCTTTTGAACCCTATCCATATGGGAAGAGCACTCTAGGTCGAGCCCCACCTTTGGTCGGCCCCTTAGGCGTGGATCCCCCTCACTTAGCTCCTAGGGGACGCTATAAGTACTTCATAGAACCATTCGTGCCTTAAATTATTACCAGTATAGTTGCGAGCTATTGAACACTAAATCCAACAAACTCGAACTTAAACTTAAACCTAGAACTGGACTTGATCTTACTAAGGTGAAAAAAAAAAGCTTCCCCAAGGCCAAGATCACGCCCGCAAGATAGGCTAGCTTCTGTATCCAACACCGAAAACCAGTTGAATGGAACTTATGACTTCAACTTGAACATCCTATCGCCGCTTCGAGGCCTCTTCACTCCTGCTAGAGCTTACGAGAGTGACAATCAAACTATTATGAGTCACAACTTAAGAATTCACTTAACAACTTAATATACGGAGAATACGGAGATCTTATAAATATGATATGCAAAACTATTAGAATATGAATTGATTTACTTACAAGTGGAAGGTATCTGACTTCACTTGAGACAAGACATAGCTAAAAATCCCGAGGATTAAGTAGCTTTAGGCGACCATTCTTTATAAGACCTCCTCGAGTAAGTTGATGCGGCCTAAAACATCTTGTATCTTCTCATCCCCATTTAAGATCAATAAGTGGGAAACCCGGCAGGCATAAAAACACTTTTACCAGCGAGACGTGAGATCAGAACGATCCGCTTTCGATAAAGCCCGGTAAAAAGGCATGAACCAGATTTTCCCTACTGGGAGTCACTTCATTTTTTTTTTTTTTTAAGTGAGAAAGCCAAGCATAAAATCGATTTTGCTTCGGTGACTATAAAATAATTGAACACAAAAGTTAGAAACCCGGGAAAAGTTTTAACTGGTTAAAACTTTTGCATAAATGCGTTAATTTGTACTAGTTCCTTATTCCTAGGTCTCTTTATAGATTATTTCTTTATGAACTACGAATGGTCATCAAAAGTGTTGAGAGAGCCCGTCGCTAGAATGAGATGGATCGATCGTCCCTATAGCAACTGTAGTAAATGGTGCACCAGTGAGTCAGTACTTTGGTAGGCACTTTCGCTCGAGACTTTCAGACCTGAAGATCAATCACTTTACAACCTACACAATACAATAATTAAGTGGGTACTAGGGTGGGCTCTCACTCCCTAATAAAGATACAACTCTTCATCCGCAGGTATGACATGCTCATATACAATTTAATGTAGCTATAGTGCCTTTATCACCTCATCAATAATAAGTACAACTAAGAGCAAGACTAATACGAACTATGAGGGGTCTTGAGATTAGAGCACTCTGTTCGCCCTAAGTCAGATTGATAGGATAAAAGAGCGAGAACTGAACGAAGACAGAAGCTATACATACGAGAATAAAGATATAGAGTGAAGCCATCCTATATAACAGAATCAAACGGATAATAGGAAGTCACGAAGTCAAAGTTCACTAATTCAATCAGTTCATCATAAAAAGAGCAATATGCTTAACACATACATTATGTAACTATAAATCACAATGAAACGACTATGAAGCCAAGCCTGGACAACGGCACAAGGAAAACAGCAAGCAAGTGAGACGACAGCCACCGGGTGCACTACCAAAAGTTCATATGCGACTAATAGGTGCAACTAATAGGAGCAGCAGGGGAAAGGGACAGAGAAAGGTACAGAAGAAGAAAGTCCATTGACATGGAGACAGGCAAACAAAAGAGTTCAAAGCTATTGAGTTAAACTAGATAAGATAAAGAAATATATGGGCAGGGACCCTTCAACGGGAGCAGTCAGTAGTTCATGAGGGGTCCCGTATTCAAGCCAAGAATTGATACAAGGGGTTGAGTCTCCATATAAGCAAACGAGGTTTAAGGGCCCAAGCAATAATGAGGAATCTAAATATGCAATTTCACATATCTGAATTCATATCTTGCCTTTAACGGATCAAATTGATGCAAATCTAGCTAATTGGGAGCTAGAATCTATGAAATTAAGCAGATCACAGACATCCTGCATAGCCGAAGCGAGGTTTAAACTCACTAATGGAAGGTTTCAGCAAGGATTTACAACATATCAATTATAACACATTTAATCATGGCTCTTAAAGCTTATTCAATCTAAGGTGAAATTACAACACAATTAAAAGGAAGCAATCCGCTGGCTCAAGTTTACTTAACAATTCAAGGGTCTGAGAGAGGATTACGAGCACTTTCTTTATAATGACAAGACCAATGAAGAAATTAATGAAAGAAATTCAATTATTAGTGTTATTCCCCAAATTGGTTAGTGATAAGAACAATCAATTTTGAAGAACATTGATGTGTCAGAGGAGGGCCCAAATTCTAAGTACCTCCCTCCATGAATTCCGATCACGCCTCTTTCATAAGGATAAAGGTCCCGGTCACGTTAAAGCACTGAGTACCACTACTACTATAAGGAAGTGGAGGATGTGGTAGAGTGAGCTTCTCTTACCTCCAGCCCGTTGTACCACCACTAAGTGGACAAGCCCTAGTTCAAGGGCAAGGGACTGGCTTCACATCCTCCTAAATATACATCTGGTTATGGAGAAGGGACAACTCAATGCTTGACGTGCTTTAACTGCTTGCGAACGTGCGACCACACCTCTTCTTGCCTCGCTTACCGCATGGTCCTATCATCGTAGCTTCCCCACTTTAGTAAAGCAGTCCCTCTTCTCGGTCCTAGGCACCGGTCAAGGCTCCTAGGAGTAGTATTGAATGCCCGGGTTCGTCCGATGTTTAATGCCGTGTTGTAAGGAGATTCTAGTAACCTGAGCCTGACTAGAGACCTTAATGACCTGGGCTCTCGCATAGCACCTAACATTCCTTTAGCCGGAGTCTGACTTATAATTTACTTATTAATGCTGTGGATTACCTTCACCGTAGGCCCCTGGTCGCTCCTCTGAAAAGGGCTCGCTCCCACGCGCTTCGCGGTTCTAAAGCTCATTTAGTGAACTTCTATCTTCATACCTTCGTTCGCAAGAGGCATCAGAGCCTAACCACCCATCCGGTCAAGCCCTACAATTAAGATACCTGCTCCCTACTCATATCTTTTAATTCTCGCCCTTATTCTTTGATTGATTTGATCATATCCTGCCCAAGCTTTCCTTTCCCCTAATCTCATGAATGGACTGCCCACTGGGACTACAATAATGGTCAGACCCCCATAATCGAGTTCTTTCAAGCATAGGATCTCTTGCCCTAAAATAAATATAAATTCCTCAGCAGCCTGGGATACTTTCTAGCTGCCTGGGTGTGGGTACGGGTTCAGTAAGCTTTCTGCTTATACGGATCCTAAAGCTTCTCTTGCCCTAAAATAAATATAAAGGAGATAAATAGCCCCAAAGGCCCTGCATTCATAATATAAGTTCTAATCCGCCTGTATATAATATAACTCTGCTACCCCTGATTAGTCGTAAATAGCCCCAAAGGCTATTTATCTGCTCTGCATAGCCAAAGGGGCTATTTACGACTAACCCTAAAATAAATATAAATTCCGCCTTACTATAATATAAGTTCCGGGCCGCCTGTATATAATATAAGTTCTAGACTATATTAAGTTCGGGCCATTCACTCTACAGCAACAGGTCGAACTTAATATATAGTAGGGGTGTACCTGATATGTACGTTCTCTTTCCTAACTATAAAACGTACTTACAACTTATATTATAGAAGATTAGTCGTAAATAGCCCCAAAGGCTATTGGCTTACTTTTATATTAGGCCCCAAAAATCTAGTAAAGGAGATAAATAGCCCCAAGAAGATAAATAGCCCCTTTGGCGTAGACTAACTGTATATAATATAAGATAAGTACCTCTGCTACGCCTCTTTGAGTCGAAAATAGACCCAAAGGCTATTTATCTTCTCTGCATAGCAGAGATATTTCTATTTTAGTAAGATGGTTTATTCTACGCCTTTGGGGCTATTTATCTCCTTAGCCAAAGGGGCTATTTACGACTAAGTAGACTAATCCGCCTGTATATAATATAAGTACCTCTGCTATAACTTACTATATTTTTGGGCAATTTATTTATATTTATTTTAGGTAAATTCGGATTAGTCGTAAATAGCCCCTTTGGCTAAGGAGATAAATAGCCCCAAAGGCGTAGAATAAACCATCTTACTAAAATAGAAATATCTCTGCTATGCAGAGAAGATAAATAGCCTTTGGGTCTATTTTCGACTCAAAGAGGCGTAGCAGAGGTACTTATCTTATATTATATACAGTTAGTCTACGCCTTTGGGGCTATTTATCTCCTTTCGTAAATAGCCCCAAAGGCTATTTATCTGCTCTGCATAGCAGAGGAACTTATATTATAGTAAGGCGGATTAGAACTTAATTATAGTAAGTAGGGCCTTTGGGGCTATTTATCTCCTTTGGGGCTATTGTAGACTAATCAGGGGTAGCAGAGTTATATTATATACAGGCGGATTAGAACTTAATTATAGTAAGTAGGGCCTTTGGGGCTATTTATCTCCTTTGGCGGAATTTATATTTATTTTAGGTAGGGGCCCTCCGGATACTGAACTATTGAAGCAACAAAAGCCAAGGAAGGGGCGAGCTATGTAATACCCTCTCGCCGCTCGAGCCTAAGCAAATTAAGGTATTACGTAAATGGTGTACCATTTACTCTTCCCTTACTTATATTATAGTCGGAAATTACGGCGAGGAACTTATATTATAGAAGATTAGTCGTAAATAGCCCCAAAGGCTATAATTTACTTTTATATTAGGCCCCAAAAATCTAGTAAAGGAGATAAATATTGGGGCTATTTACGACTAATCAGGGGTAGCAGAGTTATATTATATACAGGCGGATTAGAACTTATATTATGAATGCAGGGCCTTTGGGGCTATTTATCTCCCCAGCTTAATATAAAAGTAAATTCGGCCCTTTCTCTTTCGTAGAGACTTCACGTGTATTTGATATACTCATATTCACCTGTACCAGCACCTGCAACTATTATATATCTTTCGAGTGCGGGTTTGCCAGTAGCTTCCGGCACAATAGGCAAGGGCAAAGAGGCGGAAATCTCTTTTCTTCTCCTACGCTGGTGTTCTACTTGAGTTTAGGCGGTGCGGGGACAAGAGACTCAGATTCAAAACGCTTTCTTTCTTGGCTATGCTTACGAGTTGACTCGCGCGGGACTGCCTGAACCTTGATTGATTTCCATTGTCACTATTACGGATCCGAAAAGAGAGCCATATCACTCTACTATAAGCTCTTTGGTCTCGATTGAGTACTTCTGGTAAGGAAGTTGGATCGATATCTCATCTCTGCCGAGCATCCCCCTAATTTACTGAGGGAGTTTAACAATTCTTTCCATTCTCACGGAAGGGGTGAGGCTTTATTCTTCTGTCAGAGACGGATGGCTAGAGTACGCCTTTTAATATTTGGCCTAAGTCATTACTTTCGAGAGGTTCTTCCTTGCTACGTCATCGTGCCTTATTCTTTGGGAAGTGCCTCGAATGAGGATTCGCGACTTACAACATCTTCTCTGAAGAATAAATAGATCTCACTCCGTCTCAGAGGCATTGTTAGTTCCATCTGGACAGTAGCCTCATAGCTTGTCCTATACTGGATGTAGAGACGTCATTCCTTCTTGTCTTCGTCTCTCTCCGGTCGAGCCCACAAGCAAGAGTCTAAGATGGGGAGAGGGGCTCAAACTACGAATGGACCCAAGCCCATTCACTACTCTTCGGATAGCCCATCGGGATAGTCGTTCATGGGAAAGTGCGGAATTTACTTGATTTTAGGGATTCGGAAATCGGATAGGGCACGCGCCCGTCCTCCCCCGTCGACGTCGCTATCGCTCTATCCAGTCGGAAAGCCTCGCTACCTCGCTCGCGTCGGAAATCGGATAGGGTCGGCCCGGAACTTATATTATAGTAAGGCGAGCGCGTAGCCCAGGCGGTCGTCCCTTTCTCTTCTAACCTTTAATCCTCCCACGCCTAAAGAGCAGAGCTAGGTGCCGATAGAGATCTAGATGCGAGATGATCCCGAAGCCCATCACCAATCACATTCGTAATCCCACTGAACACTTTTCGGGTAAGCATCCAGCTTCTGAGGCAGGTCACCCGTCCACCCAACTTCCAAAAGGAAGTGGCAGATCGAATCGCTAAACCCTTCCCCTCGAATCCTCGACTCTCTCTATTCAATCACCGGATAAGCAGATAGATGCGCCGCTCGCTCTAACTGGAGGTCTCGTATAGTTGGCTTCTTTTCGGAGTTCTCTTTGCTAATCTCACTTTCGAAAGAGAGTCTCGACGCCTTACTATAATATAAGTTCCTCCTCAATCACTGTAAGTATAGACTCTGGGATAGGGCCCGCGGGGCTCTCTCAGAGTGTGGCTACGGGCTCGCCTCGTCTCAGTAGGGCAGAGAGGCTCCCGGGTCAGACTGAACACTAACCTTAATAAAGAGCACTTTTGCCGCGGAGGCGAGCTCAGAAGAGCGAGGCATAGCGTCGTCAATGGTGCGAGGTCGATCCTAACCGAGTTCAATCATCAACCTTTGGGAAAGACCGCTCAACGTGCGTTCTAAGGGTTTCATTGCTTAGTCTAATCTCCAGCCCTTAACGGAAAGAAGTTTCCGCGGGTCGCTCTTCTCCTTATAGACTCCTGTCAAGCTCATCTCACTTACCTCCGGAACTACTTCCTTCCTTAGCTAGTCATCAGCCCTCACCCTTTCGTCGTCCTTCTTTCATTTAAGGAGAGAAGATTGTCTGACGAGTCAACCCTCGGCACTCGCTTCCTTAGCTTAGCCTCGGTCAACCTCGACTCATCATTCTTTCATTTCAAAGGTTCTACCGCGTCCTTGGCAAAGATGGTACCGAACCCGACCTATCCGGAAGAACCCATCTCTTCTCATTCTCAAGCTGAAGCATAAAAGTACGTACTTCTGAGAGACTTCGCTGATGACAAAGAAAAAGGGGCGGTCCCACATAGTAAAATGGTTCTTCTTCGTCTACCGGTGAGAGCCAGAAGGGATTCAACCATTTCTCTGTCGCTGACTGGGGTCTCTCTCCCCCAAAGATAAACTCTTACATAACCGTCTGATCATGGCATGTGTCACGCTCATCTATTCTATAGTGAAAGCAGGAGCCGTGCCATCTTTGTCTCTGTCTGAATGTCTGAGCTCTTCGTTCATTGCCTGGGGCGGGATTTCACTCTTCAATGGTACGGTACCCCTCTCCGGTATTAAGTCAACTTATCGTAAGAGCGTGAAAACGGTAGGGGGATCAGAAAGGCTTGTTTTACGCTTGAGCTTCACGGCGATCCTCGAATTGGGAGGGCTACGTGAGTGCGGAACATGCTCTCTTCTTGATCTCATCAGCATAGGCCGTTGAGTCGACGCCAGCCATACCATCAGTCCCAAAGAAAGTTAGCGCTAGAAAAAGAAGACTCGTAGTGGGATCGTGAATTAAGCTAGCTCTCTTTATTGCTTTCCTTATGGCTAGCTCTCTCCTTTTCTTCACGGGTTAGAAGGCTGAAGCAGCAGCTGCCTGCGGCACAAGAGCAGGTGCTATGTAGAGCTCAGTGATTGAGTATTGCTACATTTATCGTACTGCACTACTGGAAGCAAACGATAGCGAAAATGCGGTAAAGAATCGCAGCAGTGAATTCAAAGAATGAAAAGACTACCCCGGCTCTTAGGTTGGATACGGTACCCTCCCTCTGACTCACTGGACAGCTAACTTAGACCCAAGAGCAGACGGACAAAGAGCTACTGCAGCTACCAACTCACATGGAACTCTTAATTCATCCCGACCTCTGAAATGAGACTCCAAAGATTATCTTTTTTAAACTTGACGATTACAGGCCGGAATTGACTTTCTTTTTCACGTACGATGACAGGGTCCCTCAACTACCTCTCTATCCTCCCCCTAACGGGGCAGCCCGTCGTTCCTCGGCCCTCTCGCAGTCACTCCGTAATGGAAAGGACTGTCCGGGCACAGGCAGCTAAGTAAGGGGCAGTCAACTCATAAAGGGAATCATATCCTTGGATCATTAAGATAGAGTCTAGAAGAAGTCAAACGATAGCACCCCGGAATTCACTTATCATAGAATGAGAGAGGTTAGAGAAAAATGCACAAATAAGGGAAAGGAGATTCGTGCATTTGACTCACATAGTGATTGATGTAATACCAGTAGCCCTTCTTCCAAGAAAGAGAAAAGAGAATATGATAAGAGAATAAGAAATGCTTTGAGCACTAACTTATTATATTTGGCCCACTTTGATATGCTTTCGTTATAGTGAAAAGAGAATCATAAATGAGAATCAGAACTGTGCGCATTCCATTTCAAGAGTGCGTTTCGAGAATAAGAAAAGCCACTTACGAGTCCTCTTTTGAGTGCTCTTTTTAGGCACATTCACTACTCCTTTTTCATGTTTCAGTGCTTTTTTCGCTTAGCTTAGCCTTAGCTTAGATCGCACACTCTACCTCTCCATATTCAGTACCCCGGGTGAGAATAGCAGCTGTTCATGGATTAGCTATAAGGGGAACTCATTTCACTCCTCACTTCACTGCTTCCACGGACTTGTACGGGAATCATAAAGAATCCCTAACGCTTACACTCAGCAATACTTCTCTCTAAGTCTTCCCCCTCCCCGCACTACAGAAGCACCAGTCCTCCTCGAACTTTCACTCTTTATCGAGTCTAACTCGAACGAAAAGAAAGAAAAGAGAATATGAAAAGAGTCTGACAAGCCACTCTAACTCTCACTGCTTTGTTCACTCCTCTTCTTGTCTCGAACCCTACCGTATACGGAATGAACTCATATTTGGTAGTCGAGCGAGAGCTTATTCAATGCACCATCCGTGCTTTTATGAATATAATGAGAACTCGCACCGTATGGGAATTCCATTCCCTATCTCGCGCAATCCGTGCTTTGACCCTCCGCTCATTAGATCTGGACCGTTGGGGATAAAGCGAATAAGGGCGGGGTACTGGAGTAATAGCGGCGGGGTTCAGCTTCCCTACTCCTTTCTCCAATAAGTGGAATCGCTTATGCAGCGCTGTCGCACCGCCCCCTCGGGTGTACTAGTCCACTAATGAACTTATTTTGCTCCGCGGATTAATGCGAAAGAGGCTGGGAATGATTTCCAATCCACATCCCACTGACCCCACCTCGATAGTTGGCTTTGAAAGACCAACGTATAGTTGATCGGCCAGGTAAGGATGAAACTCTGTCCTTACAACCCTTTAGCAATGAAGCACATCGAAGGTTTCTTGCCCGCCTGTCCTCGAATCGTAATGAGAGGGTTGGGATCACATGTCGAGTTGGAAAGACCGAGGCGCACGGACTAGTGTTGAACTAGGAGGACTGAGATTCCTTCGTCGGGAGAGCTGGCACTTTCGGTTGGTTGGCCAGTGTAGGCTTTCTCCGCCCTTCCTGCCAACCGCCATACTATATAAGTTCAAAGAATTTGCTGAAGAGAAAGACCCTTTCAGTACATTTCTCGGTAGATAGCTCGACTGAGTTGGAGAGGGGCGAAGCGCGAAGACCGTCATCATGCCGGGCCTGAAAGCCCCTCATTATCTACATCAGCAATGATAGTGCTTTTATTGGGCGAAGCACTCGACCGAAAGGGAAAGAGTACTGAAAGTACATTTATCGACCGATAGGGAGGAAGAGGTTGAGAGGAAGTAGCTCGACCTTAGTACGATACGAGGAATGAACTACTTTGGATCCGGGAGAGGCGGCTGGAGCACCAAGATAAATGGATTCCTGACCACCCTGACGAGCGAGTCCCGAGGAAGGTTGAGTGAATGCAATGTGAGCGCCCGTGCCCGCTACTTCGCGCTAAGAGTGAACATCGAAATCCGAACCGTGGAGTGAAGCAGCAGCTGCTTCTGAATAAGGGACGACAGAGAAGGAGTGCTCAAAGAGAGCACAAGCAAGTTCATAGTCCCGTCAGTCTCAGTCCTGTCCGGGAGCTAGGCCCACTCCTTGCCTCTATAGCCTTAGACCAACTCCTGCAGACAAGGGCTGTCCAAGAGCGCCGCTCCTCTAAGCCATGTATTCCCATTCTAACCGGATGCCGCCTCTTCGGGTCTACTTGTAGTGGCGTGACTATTGGTTGTAGTCGTTGCCGGCACGCTGCAGTCATAAGACACTCTTAATAATGGATGAAGACGGGGTGCAGGCGATAAGTCTCTCCTATCCACCGCAAAAGAATCTTTCAATGGTATCAGAGCTTTGGGGCTCGTACAAAGTGTGGGAAACCTCAGCTACGGTGGATAGAGGGTGCCTTCCAGTTTGGAGCTCTATGAGGCTCGCATGCATCGTGCCTCAGAGGAAGGAAGACTCTTTCTTTCCAGAATGAGAAGGAAGAAGCGGTTGAAGACTGTTGAGAGGGTGGGGAGCAATTAAGTATTCGTATTATAAAGAACTTGCACCTGCTCGGAACCATAATCCGTCTTCGGAATGCCAGGAGAGCCAGGAAAGCATTAAAGAGAGCGCCCTAATATATACAATTGAGAAAAAAGCACGACACAATAAAGTTCATACCGATAAAAGCACTCATCTTGCTGATCGACTGCGATCGTCACAAAGTGCTCGTGCTTACTTGGGCCTCTTCTATCGCAAAGAATGTGCTGATGCAATGTAGTGCTGATGAGGACGACATCAAGTAAAGGAATGTTCAAGTGCGATGCGACGGATTCTTTCTGTCTTCTCAGTCTTGTGTTCGATAGTCTAATTCAGTTCAAGTGCGATGATGCGATCTCGGGCCTCACACTCAATTGAGTGGACCGGTCGAGACGTCGCCACTCAGCATCATTCCGAACAGATGACGGTCCTTGACCTTCTTTCCTTGTAGGCGGAGCCTCTTCCTTCCTTGCTTTCGCAAGAGCCCCCCCTTCATCCTTCAACTGCTATCGATAAAGCCAGCCGGTGTCGAAAAGAAAGTGGCGAAGAGGTGCGCCCAGGGGCCGAAGAGTTCGGGCAAAGTGCTGAATCAAGCCTTATGGGGGTGATCAACTGCTACTCGAAGAGAGAGCCGTTGAAGAATAACGGTCTTCCAGAGTCCCAAAAGCAAGGAGGCAATACGACCATGCCGCAAACGAGGAGCCGGAGAAGAAAGGACAGAAAGAACAGGAGACTGAGCCCTATACGTAGCCGCCAAAGCGCCCAAGAGGGGGAAATCGATCGCCGGGGTCGAACCATTTGAAACCCCATTTCGTTCGATGGATCGTTATAGTACGACGGCTCCCGAACCCCGAAGCCCATAACCCCGAAGGCCCAAACCCAAGAGAAGGAGCTACCCCCGACCCCGACCACAAGGGCATGGCCGAAACCGCAACTTAGAAGCTACAGACTTAAAGGAAAGGTCTGAGTGCCCCGGTCAGTTCGGGTTTAATCTATCTGTCTTGGGAAAGAAGATCATATATAACCAGGTGCCCATTCCTATTCGGCAGCTTAGGCCCTTCTCTTCCTTCTAAGATTAAGAGGGGTTCATGTATATAATGAAAAAGCAGCGTCGTACCAGAGCGTTTCATCTTTCCAGTGAGTCGCTACGCACCTTCAGATTAAGAGAAATGAAGTCAGAGGCTCGAGTCCGTAGCTTTCGTTTGACCAGGAAAGGAGAGTGAGAGGTTGGTAGCCGACAAAAAGAGTGATTCGGATGACTGAGTTGGAATGGTGTGAAGAGACGCGAAAAGAGATGTGGGAGGCAAGATCAAGATTCTGTCTCTAATCGTACGGGAAAGCCGTAGGCACCAGTTCGCAGTCCTTCTTTCCCCTACGCTCAACTACTCTTACCAGATCGCCCGCGTCGGAAATGAATGGCGTCGTATTGAATGCGTCGCTATCGCCAGATAATATGGTGGGGCCGACCGCTGCCCGGCCCGTCGAGCCCCGTTCCAACCGCGTCGGAAAGCGTCGCTACCTATCTACTCTCGCCTCACCGGGTCTTCCAACCGCGCGCTCAACGACTCTCGCCCGCTGCCCGGGCGGGCCCTAGTCCAGCTCTCTATCGCAACTATATTCGGTAAGGCCGCGCTGCTTTTATCGCTCGAGCGCTCTTACCAGCATCTAGTGCTTCTATTCTCCTCATAATGAGGCTCGCACCAGTCCGAATAGGAATAGGATTTGATCAGTCTCGTACTTACTTTACCAGCACAGCGTGCTTCTATTCACTTCATTATTCTAGTAGTTGATAACGACGCGGTCAGATAGCTCGACCAAAGGGTATCGGAAGATAGCTCGCAATTATACTGGTAATTATTTCCGACTATAATATAAGTAAGGGAAGAGTAAATGGTACACCATTGTAGACCTGTTGCTTAGGCTCGACCTAAATATTAGGGAGAGAGAGAGAGAGGGAGAGGGAGAGAGAGAGTCTCTTTGTAGGGGACGCTCGACCTAAAGGGAGAGGGCACAAAATAGATATCTAGTTTAGCACCCATTTGATTATGTGAGGAAATCAAGGTGATTAAAGAAAGTAAATTCTCATATCAAAGTGTCAAGTATTGTAGTTGGATCAAAAGCAAAGGCACCGCTTAGATAAGTCTTCAGTCCCGATATAGAACTACTACTTTTGCAGGCTGCTCTTCAACATCTTTTCCATGAACGAAATAAGACCAATATAAAATCAATATGCAAGTCGTTAGGTTGCTTGGGACCGGAAGGCACATTCTAAGGACCTAGCGGACTGATTCAGTGGTAGCGTATAGCTTAGCTCCATTCCTAACTCACTGCTCCTTCCGCGCCTGAATGCTTCTCACTTCCCAGTCCCGTGATTAAACTTCTATTCAAGTACTCGGGCTTTCATATGAAAATGGTGTAGTCGCTATCTTCTTTATCTTCCCTAAAGCGCAAATCCATTCTTAATAAAGAAGTCTTGTATACGCCTCGGCCCTGTATATATATTTGGCGTCAGCTTGTCCTGCAAGGCCTCCCTTAATCGATACCCTGCAGGATGATCCGCAATAGTATGGAGTCTCCATAGCAATTGCCCTATGCAGTTATCAGTCAGCAATCATTGGGAAGCGGATTCAATCGTTGCCTTCTCGTAATGTGCACGATAACCAGGTCCGCCTTTCGTCACTAGTTTTCTCTCTCCGGAGTGAGGATGCTGGTTCATATGATGCGTTTCGAGCTTTTTTCGCGACCCACTCTATATGGTTTAGTCGTCTCGGGGGACTCAATCGACCTCGCTCAATCTGTTAGTCGTCTCGTCCCGGGCATCTTGTCCTGGCATATGTGTCCCTAGTGGTTACTTCGCGGATGGGTTCCAGTTGCTGTACGCCCGCTAAGGGTTTCGCCCCTCCTGACTTGGCGAGGGTCGTTTTGTCTAGCTTTCAATAGACAACCCCTTCCCAAATGCATTAATGCCTTTGGTGAGCTTCAGTTCAACTGGTTTAGCCCTAAACGTTCAACTAAATCTTCTTTCTACAGGGCTGGCAAAAGCGTACCAGTCCTATGGGTCGTCAACCCACTCTGTCATTCCGGCTACCATTCAAGGTGTCTCCCGAGCCTTCTCTATTCCTTATAGCCATGGCTTTTATTGCCCACCATGGCAGACATGCCAAGCTTTAGGTTTGGGTCTCGGTGGGGGGTAAGTTGCGGTAGTGATCGCTCCTTGCGCTTTCACTGCTATAGGTCCTTGGACCCCCGATTGAATGGTGCCTCTATCCGGGAGGCCCACGATCTGCACAGGACATTGGTTACGTACACTGATAATGCACGATGGGGTTGTGTCCGCCATTCAATCCATCCCCTTGGTTCTAGCAACTTACCCCTTGGATCTGTCCGGGTTCCCCTTAAGAGTGATCGCATTCCGTCCGTTCTTCCTGCTAAGTCCTTGGATTTCCCGATTGAATGGTACCTCTATCCGGGAGGTCCACGATCTGCACAGGACATTTGTTGCGGTACACTGCGCGTGCACGCAAGGTCTTGTCCGCCATTCAATAGTACTTTCCAAGGCAATCCCTTGGCAATAGCAATCGGAACGTCTTTCCTGAGATCCCTCTGGTCCCCCCTATGTGATCAACCTTTGCCGTATACACCTGGGTGCGCTAAGTTCGAGGCATCACGCTTAGTTGAGTTTGTATTGTGTTAGGTTCAATTGGTCTAGCCCTGGTTTTGGGTGTGGCTTCACCTCTCTCGTCCGTGCAGCTTTTCGCCAAGCGCTTTCACGCACTGCACGGCACGCTCCTGACTATAAAGTCTTTCGAGTCGTGCACATCATTCAACGACCTATTGATTTAAGAATGTATTTACCTTCATAGCCAGAGCGAGGGAAGAGCCGACCTATCGAACCCTAGCAAGAGCGAGGGAAGAGCCGTTCGGGGGCTTTTCCTTGCAGGCGCACCCAACACTTCACTGCCAGCGAGAGAGACTCGGGCGGATCCAACCACACTCCCTGCTTCACCCTCCGGGGGCCGGAGATTTCCCCATCCAGAATTCGAGAGATCGGATCCTCACATCCCATCCTGATTGAAATAGCTCTACCATAAGGGGTAGAGTGAATGGCGTCGGATAGTCTCATATCGGAATGATGGTATATAATGAATAGATCAATCCTCTATATTCAAATTTCAAATACAAATGGGGAAAAAGAAAGAAATTAATATTAAAATTTAAATTAAAAATATGAAATTGAAATGAAGCTTCTATCCATTTATGGCTTAAACTCCCTCGCTATCGCTCTTATTTGATGCTTTTATTATTACCTCTTCAGACCTATTGCTCTTCATCTTCATCTGAAGATGAGTGGTTTATAATACGAATGAAAGAATCTTCATCTTCATCTTCAATGACCTCCTTTTGAGTCTCCTCGGATATTGAATGAAATGATCGATAAAGCACCGCCCAAAGAGCTTAGCCATCGGCCCTAACATATATTGGGAATTTATTATAGTATGGCGGAATTTATATTTCTTTTAGGCCATATATTTGAACTTATATTATAGTATGGCGGAATTTATATTCATTTTAGGGCCATATATTGGGAACTTATATTATAGTAAGGCGGCCCTAATATATCGGGAACTTATATTATATACAGGCGGAATTTCTCTTTCTTTAGGGCCATATATTGGGAACTTATATTATATACAGAACTTAACTATATGTTGACTTGATTTTAGGGATATATCGGGAACTTATATTATATACAGGCGGAATTTAGATTGATTTTAGGGCCATATATTGGGAACTTATATTATAGTAAGGCGGCCCTAATATAGTTAAATTGCGGTCGGCCCGGGCCGATCGCCAAATATATAGTAAGGGCCGCCTTACTATAATATAAGTTCCTCCTCAATTGTATATATTAGGGCCCTGTATATATATTGGGGAACTTATATTATAGTAAGGCGGATTAGTCGTAAATAGCCCCAAAGGGGCTATTTATCTCCCCAATATATATACAGGGCCCTAATATATACAATTGAGGAGTTAAATTGCTACATTTACTAGATTTTTGGGGAGTTAAATTGCTACGCAATTTACGCCAATATATAGTAAGGGCCGATCGCCAAATATATGGTGGGGCCGCCATACTATAATATAAGTTCAAATATATAGTAAGGGCCGCCATACTATAATATAAGTTCAAATATATAGTAAGGGCCGCCTTACTATAATATAAGTTCCTCTGCGTAGCAATTTATACTCCTTTATTCAAAACTACGAAAGATCGTACATATCTCCCTTACTATAAAACGATCGCGTAAATACCATTATCATTCGCCCCTGCAGCAACAGGTCGTCAATGGTGTACCATTGACATAATTACTTACTAGGTTTTTGGGGCCTATGGTCGGCCCTATGGTCGAGCTATCTGACACGTCGGTATCCCTCGTTCCTTAATTCTTTCTTGCCTCACTATTCCCATGTCTTTCTTGGTTGGACCAACCCAACCGGCGATTTGCTACAAAGTCTTTCTTCATTTTGAGAGCAAGAAGCGGAACAAAAATCAAGCTTTCTTTATTTATCTTTATGGATAACCAATCCATTTTCAAATATTGTTGGGAGACTTTCCCCAAGAAATGGGTACTGCAAATGAAAAGATCGGAACATGGGAATAGATCTTATACCAATACTGACTACCTATTTCCATTGTTGTGCTTTCTAAAATTGCATACCTATACCAGGGTTCAAGTTTCGATCGATATTTGCGGAGTTGATCATCCCTCTCGAAAACTCAGATTTGAAGTTGTCCATAATTTACTGAGTACTCGGTATAACTCACGCATGAGTGTACAAACAAGTGCAGACGAAGTAACACGAATCTCTCCGGTAGTCAGTCCATTTCCATCAGCCGGCCGGTGGGAGCGAGAAGTATGGGATATGTCTGGTGTTTCTTCCATCAATAATCCGGATTTACGCCGTATATCAACAGATCATGGTTTCGAGGGTCATCCATTACGAAAAGACTTTCCTCTGAGTGGATATGTGGAAGTACGCTATTCTGATCCAGAGAAACGTGTGGTTTCTGAACCCATTGAGATGACCCAAGAATTTAGCTATTTCGATTCTGCTAGTCCTTGGGAACAGCGTTGCGACGGATAATGAAGAATCAACCAACATAGGTCTAGTCCAGGGGACAAATCAATAGGAAATGCTATTTGCTTCTTAAGAATAAGAACTTATATGAAATGAAAGCGGGCGTCGGATATCATTGATCAATCCACAATCTGTTCTCGCCTTCCATTCTTCCTATCCTAGTATGGAATCAGTAGTCAAGAAAAAGTACTGCGTCTCGATCTATACGAAAGGGCACTGGTTTTTCTTTTCTTTCGGTTTCATTGATAGCAGAAGACTAGCTAGCTCCCGTTTTCAGGCTCCGCTAGCTAGCTAGCTAGCCCTACGGAATGCCTACGCTTGCTGCTCGCTCAGTGTCAGTAGAAGGGAAGAAATGAATGGTCACTCCTTTTTTTTAGGAACGGAACATAGCTCGCCTTACGACTGTTGCACTTCACTCGCTGCTCGCTGGCTCCTTCATTCACTTGCTCATGAACTCGCTGCTTCGCCAGAAGCGACGAAGGGCTTTTTGGGTGGGAAGGCCGACGATGGAAATGAGGGGGAGGCTAAGCTAAGCAGTCGTAGAAGCTTTGCCCCTTGCTTTACAGAAAGAGTGACTTACTTACTTTATTACCTTATTATCCCGGAACGCTTGCTAATCTAATAGTTCCCTTCAATCTTCTTAACTGCTGAACGAACGCCACCATCCTTCTTATTCAGGAACCCATTGAGGGGGGCGTCGGCCCGGGAAGGGGGGAGTGGCCGAGTGGTCAAAAGCGACAGAATGTAAATCTGTTGAAGGTTTTCTACGTAGGTTCGAATCCTGCCTCTCCCACTTGTTGTAGACTTAAGAGAAGAGAAAGTAGGCGTCAGCGTAGGAGGGCCGCGAAGCTCTTTTTTTTTTGCCGTGCCGTGAAGTTAAATTGTATCGTATGCTAGTTAGAGAGGTTGGCGAACTACTACGATCTATAGAGATTGCCCTTATTTATATCTAATCCCAACGAGACGAGAAGCGAGTCGCTTCCGGCGTCGGCTTGTAGTCTCTGCAGTCGGCACACGCACGCACCCGCCTTCATGCCTCCTTGGTTCGGGACGAAGCCAAGCGATACATACGATAGACGAAAGAAGCGCCCACCCTGCTTCCGGGCGCGCGCCATGTAGTTTTTCAGTAGCAAACTCCTCTACACGTCGCGATGCTCTAACAGTAATATCTCCCTTTAGGTCGATCCCAGCGGATTATTACCAGTATAGTTGCGTGAATGAAGGAGTCGTCGGCCCCACCATATATTTGGCGGTCGGCCCTATCATATATTGGGAATTTATTATAGCTAGAGGATTAGTCGTAAATAGCCCCAAAGGCTATTTATCTGCCTCTGCGTAGCAGAGGTACTTATCTTATAGTAAGGCGGATTAGTCTACGCCTTTTGGGCTATTTCTCTCCTTTACAGTAAATTCGGCCCTTACTATATATTTGAACTTATATTATAGTATGGCGGCCCTTACTATAATATAAGTTCCTCTGCTATGCGAGGAGAGAAATAGCCCCAAAGGCGGATTAGTCTACGCCTTTGGGGCTATTTCTCTCCTTTGGCGGAATTTATATTCATTTTAGGGCTTAGTCGTAAATAGCCCCAAAGGCTATTTATCTGCCCAATATATATACAGGGGTAGCAGAGGAACTTATATTATATACAGGCGGATTAGAACTTATATTATGAATGCAGGGCCTTTGGGGCTATTTCTCTCCTTTGGGAATTTATATTATAGTATGGCGGCCCTAATATATCGGGAATTTATTATAGAAGATTAGTCGTAAATAGCCCCAAAGGCTATTTCTCTCCTCTGCGTAGCAGAGGTACTTATATTATAGTAAGGCGGATTAGTCTACGCCTTTGGGGCTATTTCTCTCCTTTGGCGGAATTTATATTTATTTTAGGCCATATATTGGGAATTTATATTATAGTATGGCGGCCCTAATATAGTTAAATTGCGGTCGGCCCCACCATATATTTGGCGGTCGGCCCTTACTATATATTTGAACTTATATTATAGTATGGCGGATAGTCGTAAATTGCGTAGCAATTTCACTCCCCAAAATATAGTAAATTACGCAGAGGAGATAAATAGCCCCAAAGGCTATTTACGACTAATCCGATCGACTCTGCTATGCAATTTAACTCCTCAATTTACTATATTAGGGGCAGAGGAGTAAATTGCTACGCATGAGTAGCAATTTACTCCTCTGCTACGCAATTTACGCCAAATATATGGTGGGGCCGATCGCCAAATATATAGTAAGGGCCGCCATACTATAATATAAGTTCAAATATATGGCCTAAAATAAATATAAATTCCGCCTTACTATAATATAAGTTCCTCTGCGTAGCAATTTATACAATTTACTATATTTTAGGCCATGTTAGACTTGCTGGGATCGACCGTCAATATTAGGGCACTGAAACTTATATTTGGATAGCTCGCAATACCGTAATTTAGGGAGAGGGAGAGGAACGATTTATGTGATAACGACGTCCACAAGCATTAGCGCTGCCGAAGCTGGAGAACGCAAGTTTGATCGAGGATTGGAGAGGAGAGGTGGAATAAAAAGCTCGGGATGGATTTAGGAGTCTTTGTGCGAGCCGTATGCGGTGAGAGTCGCACGTACGGTTACGAGGGGGGTTCGCGTCTATACTAGTAGTGTGGTAGTTGGGCCTACCCACCCTCTTTGTTCCATGATCTATGGGTCTACTGGAGCTACCCACTTCGATCAATTAGCCAAGATTTTGACCGGATACGAAATCACTGGTGCTCGATCTAGTGGTATTTTGATGGGGATTCTCTTTATCGCTGTAGGATCCCTATTCAAGATCACTGCAGTTCCTCTTCGGGCGGCTGTAGGACGGACGGCCCCCTATAGGTAGTAGGGTAGGATGGGTGGTACCGCTCTTCATGCGGCCAATCCTCCTAACTGCGCGCGGGCCGGGCTTAGAGCGCGTGAAACTCATCACTACCTCGTAAGGGCGTTGAGACCATAGCATGTTACACAAAAGCGCCGCTTTCTCTGGAGTGTTGTCACACTGCTGCCCGACTAGAAGAGCGACTCGCTCTGTAGTGTTGTCACACAAGATAAGCACTAGCCCGCCTGCTGGCCGGGCGAATCTAAGTTCTCTTCCGGTCAACTGTCCACCCGCTAAATAAAAAGACAGTGGAATCACGCAACGCACGCTGCTGGTGTGCTTCCTGCCCACGAGGAAAGAAGAGCGAGAAGGTTCTGATTTGACTGTTTGCAGCATGGGAGCTGATTACCCAAAAAATGCCTGGGCAAAAAGAACAGATATCTCGGTAACGAAAACCATAGGAGGCTGTATTAGCGAGATCCAACGGTGAACAGCTGCCCAAAAGAAAAAGCGCCTGGAAGTCCGAGGACCTTGAGTACCCTACCCCCGAACCAGCAGCCTTCGCGCCAAGCGACGACCGCCCTTGTCCCTTTCCTTTTTCCATTCAGCCTACTTCTGAGCTTTGTTCCGTCAGTCTAAGGCAAAGCTTAAGTGGTTCGCCTACCTTACTCACTTGACGAAAGGGAAGGGGCGACTGGTAAGGGCCGAGTGAGAAAAGATTCGACGGGATCGACCGATAGGGGCATCCGAGAAGCCTAAAATAAATATAAATTCCGATAGGCCCAAAAACCTAGTAAGTAATTATGTCAATGGTACACCCCTACTATATATTAAGTTCGTAATACTATAATTTGCTGCAGATCTTTCGTATCTACGTTTTGAATGGATAGTCGTAAATTGCGTAGCAGAGGAGTGAAATTGCGTAGCAGAGGAGTGAAATTGCATAGCAATTTACGACTATCCGCCATACTATAATATAAGTTCAAATATATAGTAAGGGCCGATCGACTATCCGACCGCCAAATATATAGTAAGGGCCGCCATACTATAATAAATTCCCAATATATGATAGGGCCGACCGCCAAATATATGGTGGGGCCGACCGCAATTTAACTATATTAGGGCCGCCTGTATATAATATAAGTTCCCAAAGGAGATAAATAGCCCCTTTGGCGTAGACTAATCCGCCTGTATATAATATAAGTTCCTCTGCTACCCCTGTATATATATTGGGCAGATAAATAGCCTTTGGGGCTATTTACGACTAAGCCCTAAAATCAATCTAAAGGAGATAAATAGCCCCAAGAAGATAAATAGCCCCAAAGGCGTAGACTAACTGTATATAATATAAGATAAGTACCTCGGCTACGCAGAGGCATATAAATAGCCTTTGGGGCTATTTACGACTAAGTAGACTAATCCGCCTGTATATAATATAAGTTCCTCTGCTACGCAGAGCAGATAAATAGCCAAAGGGGCTATTTACGACTAAGCCTGTATATAATATAAGTTCCCGATATATTAGGGCCGCCTGTATATAATATAAGTTCCCAATATATGGTAGGGCCGACCGACTATCCGACGACTCCTTCATTCACGACTGGCAGATCTTTCGTAGTTTTTAATAGCCATTCACGATTGAAGGTAGATCTTTCGTAGTTTTTAATAGCGTCGGATAGTCGTAAATTACAGGAGTATAAATTGCTACGCAAAGTCGATCGGATTAGTCGTAAATAGCCTTTGGGGCTATTTATCTCCTCTGCTACGCATAGGAGTGAAATTGCTACCCTTACTATATATTGGGTCGATCGGATTAGTCGTAAATAGCCTTTGGGGCTATTTATCTCCTCTGCTACGCAATTTACGCCAAATATATAGTAAGGGCCGATCGACTATCCGATCGCCAAATATATGGTGGGGCCGACCGACTATCCGATCGACTATCCGACCGCCAAATATATAGTAAGGGCCGCCATACTATAATAAATTCCCAATATATGATAGGGCCGACCGCCAAATATATGGTGGGGCCGACCGCCCCAATATATGGTAGGGCCGCCATACTATAATAAATTCCCGATATATTAGGGCCGCCTTACTATAATATAAGTTCCCAATATATGGCCCTAAAATGAATATAAATTCCGACGCAATTTAACTTAATATGAATGCCCTAAAATCAAGTAAAGGAGATAAATAGCCCCTTTGGCGTAGACTAATCCGCCTGTATATAATATAAGTTCCTCTGCTACCCCTGTATATATATTGGGCAGATAAATAGCCTTTGGGGCTATTTACGACTAAGCCCTAAAACAAATTAAATTCCGAATTTAAATAAGTTGGGGAGATAAATAGCCCCTTTGGCGTAGACTAATCCGCCTGTATATAATATAAGTACCTCTGCTACGCAGAGGAGATAAATAGCCTTTGGGGCTATTTACGACTAATCTTCTATAATAAATTCCCGATATATTAGGGCCGCCATACTATAAATAAATTCCCAAAGGAGATAAATAGCCCCAAAGGCCCTGCATTCATAATATAAGTTCTAATCCGCCTGTATATAATATAAGTTCCTCTGCTACCCCTGTATATATATTGGGCAGATAAATAGCCTTTGGGGCTATTTACGAAAGGAGATAAATAGCCCCTTTGGCGTAGACTAATCCACCTTACTATAATATAAGTACCTCTGCTATGCAGAGTAGAGAAATAGCCAAAGGGGCTATTTACGACTAAAGGAGAGAAATAGCCCCTTTGGCCCCCCATAATATTAAGTTAAGTTCTAACTGTATATAATATAAGATAAGTACCTCTGCTACGCAGAGGCATATAAATAGCCTTTGGGGCTATTTACGACTAAGCCTAAAATCAATATAAAGGAGATATTTACCTAAAATCAATCTAAAGGAGATAAATAGCCCCTTTGGCCCTACATTCATAATAAGTTCTAATCCGCCTGTATATAATATAAGTTCCTCTGCTACCCCTGTATATATATTGGGCAGATAAATAGCCTTTGGGGCTATTTACGACTAAGCCATACTATAATATAAGTTCAAATATATAGTAAGGGCCGCCATACATATAAGTTCTAAAATTTATTATAGTATGGCGTACTTATATTTTTGGGCACGACTGGGATCTCCCGTCAATATTAGGGCACTGAACTTCTTATTTGGGAAGAGAACGTACATATCAGGTACACCATTTACGTAATACCTTAATTTGCCCCTAAAAGAAATATAAATCTCGTTTTATAGTTAATATTAGGGGTAGATCTTTCGTAGTTTTGAATATTCACGACGTTGCTGCCCCTAATATAGTAAAGTAAATTGAGGCCAAAGGAGATAAATAGCCCCAAAGGCGTAGACTAATATGCCTTACTATAATATAAGTACCTCTGCTACGCAGAGGAGAGAAATAGCCTTTGGGGCTATTTACGACTAATCCGGCTAGTAAATTATTATTATTATTATTATGTGATAATGACGCGCTCGACCGATAGGGAGAGAGAGGACCGCTACGAAACTTATCTGAGCCTGAGCCCGTTTTCTCTTTACGAACGGAATCTCAAATATGTTACAAGCAAGTGCCGAATTAACGACACTCGAAGCCCTCCCGAAGAAGGACTGAAACACTTCGAAAAGAATTAATAATGGCCATCGATCGGTGGCCGATTTTAAATCGAAGGAATGATCGTTCCTCTTGCCAACTAGTCTATCAAGAGGTCTGGTTTGGAAGAAGATCCATGGTTCTCCAAAACCCGCATTAGCCAGTCATGGACCGGCCTCAGCAACCTCTTCTTGACATAGTTCCCAATGGCGAATATGATCCTCTGACCCCCGCCCTCAACCGACTGACCCAGCCGACCACTCACAGGAGGACACCCGACTTCGTCGCAATTGGGTAGAGTGGGGCGGGCCTCAAACCACTCCAAATCGCGGCCTGAGAACAACTTGTCGTCCCAGGCAAACTGAGTCATGGGCCTCCATAGGGCGCCTTGAGACCACTGTTCACCATAACCATGAACTAAATGAATAAGAAAGGTGAACGCCGCCATCTCACAAGGTAACGAAGTTCAGATAGATCTTACTCTACTATCACCCGTCCACTTGGTGCGACGACGTATGATCTCTTGGGCCTCCCTATGTGTGGGTAAGGCCCGAGGTAACGACGGGGGTTCCCACGTCATCCCTTGGTTTTGGTTCAGGGGAATGGTGGGAAGCCAGGGCATGCTTGCAGAGATGGACTAAGGACAGTTTAAGGTCCCCAACCCACTCTACAACGGAATCAATATCATCGACAGGACGGGCAATACTGGAAGCTCTTATCCACCCTCTTTGCCTTGCAAAGAACCTTTTGCCAAAGATAAGAAGGACAGATAGACCTGAACCGTCCGCCAACTCATCCCTTATATACATCATCAAACGATGGAAAGAGGGAATGATACGAGGATAGCCCGACCGGGGAGACCTGGGCTGGTAGGAGCGTATGAGGGCCTTTGATACCCCCCGCTTTGAAGAGAAGAGGAGCGAATGAAATGACGCCAAATATAAAGCAAGGTGCAACCAACCTGACTTCTTACCTAACCTACCAACCCTCCCTCTGTTTCCGCTTTGCTAATCTTCCTCTCTCAAGCGGGCCGGGCTCAAAGGGCTAGGGAGGAACGTCGAGAAGACGCTCTTCTCTTAGGTCCTTTTTTCAGTGCAACACAGGAAAGCGCCCTCTTTTTATCATCCCTGCAGCTTCCCAGAGGTTTGTATTGAACGCATGGCGTGACCCCTCCAATCATATGTTTGAGCCTATGTTCAAACCAAAACAACCCCGGGGCCCCAAAAGGGGAATGAAAGAATGCCTGCCGACGTTCAGATAAGGGAATGCTTCCCAAACCACTAAAGGAAAGGGACGAGCGTAGCGACGTTGAGGGGTAAGGGCCGAGTGAGAACGACGGGGAGATCGAGATGTCGATTTCTTTTGAATCGAAAACGAAGAAGGCCGAGTGCACACCGCCATTTTCCGGCTCGGCCCGGGAAAGCGCTGGCAAGAACATAAAGGAAGGGGTCCATGTAGCTGCTGCGCCCGCCCACTGAGCAGCAGGTTCGGCATCTACTACAAAAGAAAGAGAGAATCCACTTCAGATAACCACGTCTGTGCTAGGCAGCGTGTGGAATGGCCGAGAGCGGACCCTGAAGGATATATAATCCAAGCCGAGAGTGGAGTTACGTGAACAGCCGTCTGATGGAAAACCACTTTCACGTTCGGTTCAGAGAGCACTTTTATCGTTGATCATTCCTCGTTCCCTTTTGTGTTCATTCCCCAGCTAGAATTAAGAACTTGTGGGGCCCTCTCTATTCAATCTCTCGAGCCCCGAACCCCCCTCTCCCTCGGACTCATTCTCTCTTTTGACTCAATATATGTGGGCACCTGATATCTATGAGGGTTCACCCACCCCGGTGACAGCATTCCTTTCTATTGCGCCTAAAATCTCTATTTCTGCAAATATGTCACGTGTTTCTATTGTTGGTTCCTATGGAGGTACATTGCAACAAATCTTCTTTTTCTGCAGCATTGCTTCTATGATCTTAGGAGCACTGGCCGCCATGGCCCAAACGAAAGTAAAAAGACCTCTAGCTCATAGTTCGATTGGACATGTAGGTTATATTCGTACTGCTTTCTCATGTGGAACCATAGAAGGAATGAATTCACTACTAATTGGTATCTTTATTTATGTATCAATGACGATAGATGCATTCGCCATAGTTCCAGCATTACGGCAAACCCGTGTCAAATATATAGCTGATTTGGGCGCTCTAGCCAAAACTAATCCTATTTCGGCTATGACCTTCTCCATTACAATGTTCTCATACGCAGGAATACCCCCGTTAGCCGGCTTTTGTAGCAAATTCTATTTGTTCTTCGCTGCTTTGGGTTGTGGGGCTTACTTCCTAGCCCCTGTGGGAGTAGTGACTAGCGTTATAGGTCGTTGGGCGGCCGGAAGGTTGCCATGAGTAAGGTTGGGGGACCGAAGGCGGTTTGGAGTGCACCGGACACGTAGCTTACCGAATCAGTTGCGACACGGATGGGAATGCATGCTACGAAAGACAGGGTCGAGTCTGATACATCAACCGTCGACTCCATATCCTTGTACGAGTCCACAATCACTACACGAGATGAACCTGGGTTTGGTGAATGGAAGTTGGCCTTAGGTGTAATAGGACTCCCAGTTACTGCGCGCGATCGTATACTGAGCCCGTCGGTTGTTGGAACGACGCGAGCCGGGCCTCGATTCAATTCAGAAAGATGAAGGGACAGAGGTGACTAATTCCCCATCTCATTTGGGGCAAAAAACGAATCGACATCTCGATGTGATACAGCCCTTTCCATTTAAGTTGGGAAAGAACGGCGAAGTCCATCCGAACCGTCCAATGAAGAAATAAGAGGAGAGCAAAGCGCCAATGGCGCGCGAAGCGCATGCGGAACGGGCACGGAGAAAGAAAGAAGTGTGGAGGAGACCGAGCTCATTCCCTTCGCTTCCTGGGCCCAAAGCAGTGCTTTCTTTCCTGGCCAAAGAAAGGATTTGGGGCTTCTTGCAAAAGAAAGAAAGATAGAAAGATAGATCCATCCATCTATCCAAAAGAATCGATTTCATTCCAAGTTTGATGAAAAGAACTGCGCTTAGCCCCCCCGCTCAAGAAAGGGCTCTGCTGCAATGGATGGCAGAGGGTCCGTAGTACCCACAGGAGTGATCCAGTAGCCGGGAAGGGGCCTAGAAGTGCCTACTACTACACCACACTACACTTGGCTCTACACATTTACAGAGCTCACCCCTGTCCAGTGTCTGGCAGAACGTTGGGGGCTTCAATCCTGACTCCTTATCCCCATCTCAGCCCAGGCTAACGGAGCCTTACAGGGGAGAGAGTGGAGCCTCGAGAAGCACTCTTGAGACGTCGTTATCACTCGTTCCTCTCCCTCAGCACCAGTCGTGAATGGCGCCATACTATAATAAATTTTAGAACTTATATGTATGGCGGCCCTTACTATATATTTGAACTTATATTATAGTATGGCTTAGTCGTAAATAGCCCCAAAGGCTATTTATCTGCTCTGCGTAGCAGAGGAACTTATATTATATACAGGCGGATTAGAACTTATATTATGAATGCAGGGCCAAAGGGGCTATTTATCTCCTTTAGATTGATTTTAGGTAAATATCTCCTTTATATTGATTTTAGGTAAATATCTCCTTTATATTGATTTTAGGCTTAGTCGTAAATAGCCCCAAAGGCTATTTATATGCCTCTGCGTAGCAGAGGTACTTATCTTATATTATATACAGTTAGAACTTAACTTAATATTATGGGGGGCCAAAGGGGCTATTTCTCTCCTTTAGTCGTAAATAGCCCCTTTGGCTATTTCTCTACTCTGCATAGCAGAGGTACTTATATTATAGTAAGGTGGATTAGTCTACGCCAAAGGGGCTATTTATCTCCTTTCGTAAATAGCCCCAAAGGCTATTTATCTGCCCAATATATATACAGGGGTAGCAGAGGAACTTATATTATATACAGGCGGATTATAACTTATATTATGAATGCAGGGCCAAAGGGGCTATTTACGACTAAAGGAGATAAATTGCCCCAAAGGCGTAGACTAACTGTATATAATATAAGATAAGTACCTCTGCTACGCAGAGGCATATAAATAGCCTTTGGGGCTATTTACGACTAAGCCTAAAATCAATATAAAGGAGATATTTACCTAAAATAAATATAAAGGAGATATTTACCTAAAATAAATAGAAATTCCGAAGGGCTATAATAAATTCCCGATATATTAGGGCCGCCATACATATAAGTTCTATCCGACGACTAGACTATATTAAGTTCGGGCCATTCACTCTACAGCAACAGGTCGTCAATGGTGTACCATTGACTCTTTCCTATCGGTCGATCGCGTAAATACCATTTCATTCGCAGCAACAGGTCGAACTTAATATATAGTAGGGGTGTACCATTGACTCTTTCCTAACTATAAAACGTACTGACTCACTCGGCCCTCTTCATTCTCTACAGGGGTCTCTGCCCACATGGAAGCGGGGCAGAGATGGCAAAGATCAAACACGGGAATAAGAAGCAAGCTCGCCTTCCTTTTTTATCATTTTGATAGAGGGGGATGGATAAAGTGGACAAAGAAAGGAGACGGATTCCAGTCGAAAAGATGGGTTCTCGTCTCGACAAAGAAAGAAGAATCTTGAAAACGCTCTTAACCCCTTCGTAGAGCCAGCCGTGTGTATTGTAAGTGATCCGAACCTGCCCGGAGCGAGCCCCCCAACTAGAGGCAAGTTCAGTTGGTGAGCCGTATGATGGGCAACTATCTCCTGCGGTTCGGAGAGGACTCAGCTCTTTGTTAGTACCCCCTTGGTTTCGGGGTGGACCCTTTCACTCTATTTTATTATATACGCTTAGCGAAAAGAATGTTTTTTGATAGACCTAGGACATGGATTCTATATGAACCAATGGATCGTGACAAGTCGTTACTACTAGCAATGACTTCCTCTTTCATTACTTCATCCTTTCCATATCCCTCTCCCTTGTTCGATCTTACTCATCAAATGGCACTCAGTTCATATCTGTAAGTTCGATCATTGACAAGGTTCAAAGAAAGGGTGGGACATTCACCATGAAGGCTAAAAAGAAGCGAGATAGGCTAGAATGGACCACGCCCAACAAAGGCATCAAGGAGTGCTAACGCACGCCCTCTAGTTTTGAAGCTCGTCTTGACCGCTCCATCCTTTTTGGTTAGCAAGCTTCTCGCTCTTCACTTCATAAGATCATACAAGTATTGAATGAAGGGAAAGAGAAAGATAATTAAGAGGGAATGAAAAGAGAAAGAAAGGGCCGAGTGAGAACGACGGGGCGACGTGGTAGAGTGAATGGCCCGTCGGATAGTCGTCGGCCGACGACTCCTTCCATTTATACAATTTACTATATTTTAGGAACTACTACTTTTGCGGGCACGCAATACTGTAATCCGCTGGGATCGACCGATAGGGAGATAGTATCTAACGATAGCTCGCAATACCGTAATTTAGGGCCAAGCCAAGTGTAACGACGGGATCGCAATACCGTAATTTCAGGGCACTGAAAACTGATATTTGGATAGCTCGCTTATATAGTAAGGGCATCCGTAAGGGAAGATCTTTCGTAGTTTTGAATAGTATAAATTGCTACGCAATTGTAGACTATCCGATGGCCATTCACGACTGTTGCTTGGCTCGACCGAGAATATTAGGGCCGAGTGTAACGAATAGATCTTTCGTAGTTTTGAATCTCAATTTACTTTTATATTAGGCTCTTTCTTTCTATTATATAGTCCCTTTTGCCTTTGCTTCCTCTCCTCACTCATTACTATAATTAATACCATCAATTTACTTTTATATTAGGCTTAATCTTAATCCATAGGCTCGGGTTCCGGCTTCTTCGGCTAAGAATCAAACTACGTTATATAGGCACAGAAGGAATTAACAAAAGAATGAACTTGAACCAAGCCGTGCATAAACTAATGAACTTCAGGGCCGAGTGAGAAGGGAGATGGAATGCTTTAATGGGCCCTAAATCTAAAGAAATTATAGTAAGGGCAGTATATAATATAAGTTCATTCACCACAATTTACTTTTATATTAGGCTTAGTCGTAAATAGCCCCTTTGGCTATTTATCTGCCCAATATATATACAGGGGTAGCAGAGTTATATTATATACAGGCGGATTAGAACTTATATTATGAATGCAGGTAGGGTGGATTAGTCTACTTAAGGCTTAGTCGTAAATAGCCCCTTTGGCTAAGGAGATAAATAGCCCCAAGAAGATAAATAGCCCCAAAGGCGTAGACTAACTGTATATAATATAAGATAAGTACCTCTGCTATGCAGAGCATATAAATAGCCTTTGGGGCTATTTACGACTAAGTAGAATAAACCACCTTACTATAATATAAATACCTCTGCTATGCAGAGAAGAGAAATAGCCTTTGGGTCTATTTTCGACTCAAAGAGGCGTAGCAGAGGTACAACTCTTATATTATATACAGTTAGTCTACGCCAAAGGGGCTATTTATCTTCTCGGGGCTATTTATCTCCTTTACTATATTTCACTCAAAGTCGTCTTCTAATGGTAGTGCCTAGGAATTAGCCTTTCTCGCCTACTGAGCTACTCTGACTTGTTCTCTCTCGCCCGCTTATCCGACTTGAAAGCTTCCCAAATGAGATCAACTACAATTGGGAACTTATCCGAAAATAGGAAATGGTGACTTGAATCAGACTTGTGCAGAGCATTGCTTTCCTCGTCGATCGCATGCCTATAAGTCCTCGTACACATTCCCGATCCTTCACGTCGTTTCACTGCGTGCACTCTCTTCGACTTCGCATTGCTTGGTGAACTTTGAGCTTGGTTCCCGAAAACTGGTTCTCCCCACCTCTCTGCCTCCAGTCCACTATAGCTAGCTAAATAGCTGGGAACCAGTACCATACCGGGGTGTGGGGACGAAAAAAGCAGTGGGAAGACAGACCAGCTTCTCAACTCACCGCTACGTGCTAAAGTGACTATGAGCTATTAGCGGACGAGAATAGGTGCCCGGACCTACAAAACTACGAAAGATCTTTCTTTCCACTTCTTTTCTTTCCACATCTCTTGTTGAGTTCTAGATCGGGATCGAAGTTGAGGAAGGAGCTCTAGCTAAGTAGAGAGGGAGGGAAGAGTATGCGAAGTTGAAAGTCTCAGATCATCGCCCTTCGTCTAAGCACTCGTACCTTTCTTGAACACAGGAAGACTCATCTACTCTTCATTCCGCTCTAATAGCATATCAGAATGGTCCCTTCGCAGAGAAAGCATCAACTAAAGAAGCATTGCCCTTCTTTTCTCCATCTTTATCGGGAGGACCTGGTAGCAGTAGTTCACGGGCCAAAGAAGGGACCGGGACTCGACAAAGCTTCGACTTCGCTTATGTAATCTAAGATGAAGGACCCGACAAATGAAGCGAAGCAACAGCCAATTGAAGCGTAGCGGAATGAGCGAGGAGCGATGCGGAACTACGTGGAGCTGAGCTTGCAGCGTTATAGGAGTGGAGCTAAGCTTGCAGCTTTAAAAGAGCAAGCCAACGATAGCGGAATGCGGCAGTTTGTGGAGCGGAGCGGAGCGCGGCAGAGAAGCAAGCTACATCTTGGGTAAAATAAATACGTGGAGCTGAGCTTGCAGCGTTAAGCTACATCTTGGGCCAAATAAATACGTGGAGCTGAGCCAGCACAAATAAAGAAGAAATGTAAAGAACCAGAGCACACGAAAGAGACCAGAGCAAGAAAGAAAATGAATTACGACAACTACTAATAAAATAATCAAAGATGAAATGGCGAAGAGGAGCGATAACAGACCCGTGACGCCGATTCCGATCTCTCCCTCATGACCCCTTCAGACCTTGAATGAACCGGAGAAGGTCTCGGACTGCCTACTATTAGATCTCCAACTTCTGGGCTTATGCGAGGGTCAGAGTTAATTAAGTCGGACATTGTAGATAAACGGAGAATAATAGAATAAGCTGGATCGGTTCAAGTATATTTAAGCTTAGCTTACACAGACTTCCTAAAAAAGCAGCTAGTGTGCTCGGGAGCGACTGAAACGAGGAACGAACTTGACGTAGAGATCGAATTCGACTTCGCTTAGTAGTTGCGCTGCCGAGGTAGTTAATAAGTTTGGGCGACAGCGACTACAGAGTTCAAGGACGTGAAGAATCTCATAGAAAGGATAGAAGCATAGGCAAGGTAGTAATCAAACAGAATGAATAGCCCTGCCCGCACATTGAGAAGTTTAATAATCGTGCTACCTCTTTCCTTTCTTCTCTAGGATGCGATGCAGAAAATTTCCTCGCCCCTTGCACCTGTGCTCGAGAGGATGGATACCCAAAAGAGCGACTGTCGGTGACCATTAACTCTTCTCTTTTCATTCACTCCGCTTAGTGAGTTTGATCTTTGCGCAGCGGGAGTCCTCTGAATAAGCTCAATTCTCTACGCGCGTCCTTCTGAATAAGCAATATTCCCACTTGTTTGGGAGCAGATCAGATAGAACAGATGCCTTGGTTGATTGATAAGAAGAAGTATAAACCTCTCCCTAGCCTGGCCTCTTCCTTTCCCCTCCTCCTACCTATCTGAACTACTAGCTCCTCGGACGAAGAAATACCTATAGTAACCTAAATTTCCTCCCGCCAGCATTGACTTGGGAATTAGGTTTATCCAAGAGGAGGTTTGAATTGGTGTGATCCGGAGGAATTCTTTCTATTAGACTTCTACTGTTGCTCTGGCACCTGAATTAGCTGCTGACCAAGTTTGACCTTGAATGAAGCTAGGACAGAAGATCGTGGATGGGATAATTCCTTTACCATATCTTTCCCCAAGAGCAGACTCAAGAGGCACTCACTGCAAAGGGTTGGAGCCTATGTATTTTATCATGACTATCAGTTCGCTCCGCTCCTAAGTTCAGTTCAGCCCGCACCCTTGATGATGTACCTTGATTGCGCTTTAACTTAGGGAATCAACAACTTATTCAACCAGGGCTTAAGTAAAGAGGTGCGGAGGATAAACCTGATCTGCGGGACGGGACGCTCCCTCTTTTCCAACAGCTGAATCGGATGACTGAACTGCTAGCTCTGGAGAGCCTCATCAGAACCAACTTTCTGCATACCTAAAGAATTCCCAATAAGACTGGTATAGTGAATGGTGTGCCTCCGAAGGACTTGGTTGAATCTGCGCGATAGGAGAATCCGGGGAAGCGCTTAGGAACATTCAGAGCAAGTCAGCAGCTAGAGCAGGAAGAGAAGTTTGCCAAAGGCCTCTGAAAGATGCTCTATCTTCTCAGCCCTTCTATTTAAGTATAAGACCTCTGATCAGACTCATACTCTAGAGAGGGGAGACCCACGGAAGTACTCTTCTCTTTTGGGAATCAAATCCAAGAGCTGATTCGCACTCTAGATCTGGAGGCTACCTAGATGGTGAGGAGAAGGTTGGTGGTTTACCTGACGGGAGGCGTAAGCGGAAAGATTAAACTCACCACGGGGCTCAGACCGCTATTACTCGCTTTCAGATCTGGTTGGGAAGAGTGAATCAAATAGTGAATATGCCGGGGCGCAATGATGAGTTGACTTGAGGCGCAGGAGGGGAATGAACATACATAAATTGATGCGCAGGGATTTGGAGTGTCCACATGCATGTGTTAAAGATAAGAGTCATGTCAGATTGATCGTGATAAAATGGTTAGTCCCCCTTTCCTCTTTGCAAAACCATGTTATTAAACATTGATTGTCTGGCCTACCCTATCTTACCTGAGTCAAATCCTCAAATTCACGCCTCGAGTCGCCACCATTTCCCCTTCCTGGCCTGGCAGAACTGATAGCGGGTCTCAGTCTCTTCCTATAAATATAGGAAGTACGGGTCTCTCCTTCTCTCTGACTCTGGCAAGGACTGATGGATGGTACAAGACAAGACTGAACATATGGGCCCTTACTCGGAAGCGTACTCTATTCAGTTCTCTTTCGCCCGGCTAACATATCCAAATGAGCTCACTCGACTTAACTCAGAGGGATTCAATTAAAGCCGAGAATCCTCTGCGCTTCTTTAGTTTCATCAATTCCCGCTCTCGCGAGAGGTGCAAGCGGCTCTCCGACTTCAAGAAGCATGAATTCTTCCTTTTCCTTTGGCCAAGTCAATCCCATCTCCGCATCAATCCGAGAATGCCGAACTGCAGTCTGGGAAGTGAGCCTCAGATTCTTTTCTTGCTGACTCAAATGTCGAAAGAGAGACAGATTCAGTTCTTGGTAAAGATCCAGTAACAGTTGAAAGTAATGGTTCAGACTCACTCTTTTCATAATGCCATCTTAGAACTAATGAAGCTCAGTTGCTAGCCTCCCTCAAGTGGGAGCGGAGCGGCTCTAAAGGACCGGATCTTAATCTGATTTTGATCTCAGAGACCAGGAAGAGTGAATATGTCATTCATAAATTGCCGCTTATCTCATCTTATATAACTATCAAGATAGTCCCGCCATCTCTTTTCTTTCCGCCTTACTATATATTTGCTTCTTGCGCCCGTTAATATAGTAAGGCCGGATCAAAGGCTAGGCTAGATGGAGGACAGGACTGGTCAGGGCCGGGGGCATTGCTTTGAATCTCCTTAGGTATGGGAAAGTTCTGAGTTTAGTTTAGTTGCCAGCTCTGGTATTCGTACTTCACTGAGGAACCGTGTCATTGCCTGTCCAGCCCTTGCTTGAGGACTCTGGTCTCAATCCGGATCTTTCTTTAGCGCCTTCTCACTTCTAGCACTACTATAGTGTGTGTGAAAGCTTTCTTAAAAGCATCCCCGAGGATAACGACAGTAATTGCACCTCTTTCCGGCCTTACTATATTAAGTTCGGGCGAAAGAATCATATCAAGTCATGTGCACGCCCTATCAAGTCCTCACTCATTTGCCACTTATGGAAGTAAGAAAGAGAAAGAGAGTCTCAGCCAGAAAGAGAGCTAGCACTCAGAGCAGGTGGGCACCTTCTACTCTAATTGGCACCATACATAATCTCTACCGGTCCAACAAGGTTCATTGAATGGTTAAATGGTCAGCTACTAATGAAGCTCCGCACGCGGACAGGAATTGCAAGCACCAGCCCCGGAAGACTAGTTAAGAAGAGAGGGAGAGAGAGAATAGTGCATGAGCGACTCACACCATTCGCTGCTAACTCTTAAAGATTGGAAGACTGTCCACCTGGGAGTGCTACTCTTTCTTTTCTGCTAATAGTGTTCGTTGTGGAGTACGGTCTATCTGTCAGGAAGCTTATCCTTATAGAGAGAGTAGGTATGCGAATGCCCAGGGAGAGGGATTCTTTATTGATTATTGATTGACGGGAGCACTACTACTAAATGCATTTCGTTTCGCTATGCCACTGTGGAAGAGAGGTCAGAGCCAGATCTTTATCTGTCCATTCCTACTTGGACTTCTCACGCGACCTCTAATTCTAATGGGATTGCTTAGCAAAGAGGCTTTCTCACGCGATGGTATGTGTGGGCTATCTCAGATAATAAGGGATTCAGGCTTAGGGCAGTTCACTCTCTACGGGTTTCCTAATTGGAATAGTTCATGTTTAGGGGAATGAGACTGGAACCAGCTTCTGTAGAAAGAGCCCGGTTGCTTCATCTGCTAAATAGTGCTGAGACCTTGAGGAAACCTACCGCTCCGTGGGCTATCTACTCTTCTGTGCCATTCTGACTCTTTGTCTCGTTTTCACGGGAAGATCATAGGGATGAGGCGAGCTACTCGTGATTATACTCTTCGGTGGGCACAATCAAGTAGTTATCTTTCCTCTGGATCCAGTCCTTCTCTTATTAGATATGAGTTCATCGGGAACCTTGGGTTAGGCAGCTGCTATTTAGCTGACAAGGAGTCGGGTAGGCATTTCAGTCTACTTAAGTCAGTCCTTATCGCCTTCCTTTATCTAGTTAGCCAGCATTGGTACAACCTGGGCTCTGTAGCAAGGTTATAGAGAATGGACCTGTGCTGGATAGCCGGTTCCTCACTTGATCTAGCTAGCTCTTCTCAGGCCTATTGGGAAGCCTATCTGTTCTACTGCTTTTCCTCTTGATTGGGCTCATGCCACAATGAGTTGAGTTTCAGATCTAGAGTAGCTTGTATTGGTTTGGTTAGACTGAGAGGGATTCTTTCTGGTCTCCAATCGAGTGCTCTTTCTCTATTGAAGTGCTTTCTCGCGGGCATTGACTGCTTCCTCTCATTCCTTCCTTTCATTACTGTTGATTGCTATTGCTTGAAGAAGAGAGAAGGAATGACTGGATGGGAGAAGATCTAATTGGAAGTGTACATGTGATCTTCTTATCTCATTCTCTTTTTCATGAACATATGGCTTTCCGTACGGGATGGGAAGAGCGCACAAGCACTTACAGTTTCCGGGCAATTCAATAAGATGGGATCGCATGCTAAAGCAAGTCCGAAGTGTATAAAGCGCGCCGAGGTCACGTAGTCTCTCTTTCTTCTCTATTCTCTAGGATCTAATGCCGTCGTAGGGGATGCAGGTGAGAGTTAATATTAGACTCTCTCCGTGAAAGCTGGCCTCTGACAGTGTGAGTTGACCACTCCGCCAGCTACTCCTACTATAGCTATCCTATTAGTTTAGTTGGTGAAGTTTAGGGTGCCCATGAAGAGAAGTGCTGACCGGCTACTGAGCTTGATAGCAAGTATCCACTGATCTTAGCCGACTACTCTCTCTAGATAATGGGGATGTCAATGAGTACACTTATATAGTGGAAGAGCTTAATAGTGGTCTTGTCCCGAGCAAGTCTATCTATCTTGCAGTCTTCAGTTGAGATTTTCAATCAGTTTGATCATTGAAGAGCAGGTTTATTAGGCATACCCTCTCGCCAGCATCAGTTTCGAGCAGATCATCCAGAGCAACCCGCTAGCTTTCTTTTCACTCTCCCTAATGGAAAGCATGGCATATCGCTTTCAACTTCAGTCCGGGAATGCCAAGTAGACTGACTTACCCCTATGATAGTCTCCAACTGCTTTGCCTAGGAGGAGTATATCATCATATAGTTGACAACACAACAAGCACTATAGATTCAATCAAATGTTTGGATTAAAGGAGTGCAAAGCAAGAAAGGAATTGATCTACTAATAGCTAAGTGTGAGAAGTCAGTCTCTCTCTCTTCTATTTCTCCTCTTGTCTCATATCATATCAGTCCTTTCAGTGGTATTCATGGTTAGGGAAGGGCAGTCTTCTGTGTTTGTGATCGAGAAGGGGCATGATGATCATTCTCTACTCTATGAATTGTCATATGGTCTAGCGCAGAAAGGAAAGTACCGATTTTGGGGGGGTGCACTGCACTCACGTAATTGCGACTCTTGGGAATGATTGTAAAGCATACCGGGGATGAGAGATAGGGATCTCTGCTGGACCACTCTTCCTACTTATAGAGGATGGACTCGGATTCGTTCTACTCAGTCAGTTCCCCTTAGCCTTTGAAGTGCTCACCCTGCCTCAGCTAGCGAGAGGTCTCTTTTTACACGTGGAAGAGAATGAACGATAGAGCACCCAAAAGTGTTATAGAATGGGGGAGAGACTTTATTGAATGGGAGATAGAGCACATGCACATATAGTTGAATGAATAAAATGAAATGTGCCCGCTACACGAATCAGAATCAAAAGAGAATGGATCCGGGGTAGGAGCAGATAGGACAGAACAGTGAGAGCTGGTACTAGAAGGGAAGAGGTACTATCATGGAAGTCTCAGTGCCCTCCTTTTTCCTATGTTATATCCGCGAGTGAGAATGACCTTAGTGAGCTCCGTGGTGGGGATGGTCGTATGGGAAGCCTTTATCCCTTTCTTCCAGTAGTGGGATCGGTGAATGGTAAATCTTCTTTCTGGTCTCTTCCATGATTATGAGTTATGGTGGAGGATGTCCGACCGGGCACTGCTTTCTTTGTGTTATGCTACTTGTCATTTGTATTCGCCATCAGTACTATCCTGGCTACTCCTCTATGGTATGGGGCTATGCTCTTGTTTAAGTTCGTGCTATCCCGGCGCATGGCTGAAATGAGCATTTAATTGCTTCCGAGCTTACTTTCTCTCTCTTCTGTGGCAGCATTGCATTCTTTCTTTTCATCCGTTCTAGCTCCAATGAATAATCCTAACTCAATACGGAAATGCTATCGGGTCAACTTGAAGGAGGATAATGTGGTCCCCGTTCACCATCAATAGGCAGGGGGGGGGGTTATTTGGGAGACTGAGGCAGGGTCCGGACAGATAAATGAGACTGAGCAGGCTCACTGTTGGATGGGCTTAGCAGACCTTGAATCTCTATTGATAACTGAGTTGGGCATTGACTGAGACTCTACTATTCCTACTATCTGCCTTCGCACCTTTGAGTATGAGAGAGAGAAGAGCAATTAGCATTCGGGACAGTAGCAGTGAGAGCTTGCGCGTATGGGAGTTCTTAGTTATCAATGCCATCTACCATCTACTGTGACTCTTGCATCTTTTTATTTAGCTAGATCGGCACCTTTATCAGAGTCCTGCCCTCTTTTCCGTATCCATTGGTGGAGTTTTTTTCAATGCTCCCTTCTGTGTTCCAAGATTGAGTCTACGCTCTCGGGCTCAGAAGCCCTCATTGGACTTGGGATGGTCCGAAATCTCTTTTATCTGGCTCACAGCTCGGGCATCATACTCGGAGCCTCTGGAAGATTATCGCAGCTACAGAAACATATTCATACTCTGGATCAAGCCTGACCTAATGCCTCTTTGATCCGACATCAGAGCATGTCAATAATGATTCCAGTCCAGAGCTTTAGTTAGAGGAAGAGGTGCAAGCTTACTGGTAGGTATTGGTAGCGAGGAGAGAGAGACTTGAGCAAGCGGGCAAAAGCAAGCCATTCAATAAGTTATCTAACTACATTCTACTCTCGTGTATGGGCTACTTCTTATCAGAGTCTATGGCTACCCACTTACTTGAATAGCTCCGGTCCCACTTCTATCACTCAAAAATCTGCTTTCCTATTCTCTTCTATACACTTTAGGAACCGGTGAATAAAAGAGCTCACTCAGGCTAGCTTCCTAACTTGTGCATTTAAGAGTAGAGCCAGTAGAATCATAAGATAGATGTGGATGCGCCTTTCTTCCCGTTCTTACCTTACTTTTCCCTTATCGAACCCATCAAGTCTTGAACCGCCATTCCTAGCCGCATGTGCAATCAGAGCCACCAAAAGGAAAGAAAGACTGTGCCGATCTAGCTAAATAAAAAGATAAAAAAAGAGTAACCAAAGATTGGAGAGAGAGAACCATACTTCGAAGAGAAAGATAGAGAAAGAAAATTATAGTTATTGCAACTATGTGTGATATTATAACAAGCTGATCTCACTTGACCAGATCGGATAAAAAAGGATCAAATAAATCAAACTATTCAATATCGCCGCCGCCTATGACCTTCAATCCCGCTAGTCCACTTTGAACTGCCCGCATCACTTTCATTCTGTACTCCTCATTTCCTTACTTGAACTGGCCAGCATCGCTTGCTCCACTCATTAATGTAATGCCATCTATGACAAATAGAGCTAGTCCTTGAATTATCAAGCCAAGCTTCATCCCATTGAGTTGAATGCACTACATCAAGGGAGCAAGAAGATCACATACTAAGCAAGCACTCAATTAAAAGAATAGCCAGACCAAAGAAGTAATATAGATAGAAAGGGCTCCGAGTAGAACAGATAGAGAAGTATAGGATCCGCTCAGCTAAAGCATACGATTCTAGATAGCTAGGGAAGTAGACCATTCCTCTTCAATGGATTGGGCCTATAATATAAGTTCCAACGGAGAAGAGAAAGAAAAAAAAACACAAGACTGGAAACTAGATTAGCACTTCTGACTCTTGAAATATATAGAGATTGGATCTTCCTTCTATTTCTATTGTATTATGTCCTTACTAAGGAACTAGAGGTCAAGGGATCGAACAAGTGTCCATATGGAAAGAAGTTCTTTTTGTTGAAAGAGTGAATTGGATAAGGCTTATCTATACTATATAGAGATTGAATTACCTTCCTGTCGGCTTCAGATCACCGGCCCTCCTAATCCTGCTCTTTCTAGGGATGAACTTATATTATAGTAAGGCGGCCCTAAAATATATTAAATTCGAGAGTGAGATCTCAAAACTACCTAGCGATCCCTACCTGTAATATTTGGCACAGAATTTGATGCCGAACCAGTGGGCGCCTATCTCTTGCTTTAGCTCTCGCGTGCCTGGTCGGAAAGAACTCTTCCCAATTTCGGGTTGATTATGGTTTTGAGTCCAAATACAAATATCTCTAGCTCTAAGAGCCGGTGCTTATTCTTCCCTCTTGCAAGAAGTATGAACTAAGCTCGTCCCGTGGGAGATCCCACCAAAGCCCTTAGGTTAGGCACCGGATCACTACTGAACTGGGGTCTTGGAAGCGCTATCCCTGAAGTATATAAGTAGAGCCCTTCTTTCTTTTTTCATCCCTAGCTGGGTCGAGCAGGTCAGATAGTTCCAGCGGTATCGCCAACCGTCGCATGAATAGATGCCTTTCTGCCCCTTACTATATATTTGCGGTGCTACGCGAGTAGGATCAGCAAAGGAGATCCATTGAATGGGCTTCTCAGCAATAGCAATGGCACGGAGGCTCCAAGGAAAGGGAGATCGGAGACCTGACGGAAGGAGCAAACGGGCGAGTGACAACTAAGCAGAGCGCTGTGGCCCGCGACGTAGAGTAGAATATCGCAGTTCAGAATCGAACTTAGAGTTCGTCTTGATCCGGGTCAGTTAGCTAGCTCCCAGTATGCTACAAGTTCCTCTCTCGTTCGGGGTTTGGGCCGAGTTCATATCTCTTCTCTTCTTTATAGAAATATAAGTAGTAGTTCAAGACCTACTACTTTTATTTGTAAGGCCCATGGGAATTCAAAAGCGGAATAGCACTCTTGATCTGTAGGCGAGCAGGTCGTGGTAGGTATAGGTAGGAGTGAACGAAGTGACACTTTGGTGCGGAGCGAGAGAGAGTAGACTCGGGTCCAGGCCCTGGAAAGGGTTCGCCCTTTGACTCAATTCAATAGCATGAGCTTCGTAGGTCACTCCTAGTATACAAGGTGCAAGGGCTTGAGCCTTTGGCCGAGAATTGAGTTGAGAACCTCCCTAGGTGAGTTGCGTCCTCATTAGCTCTCTTCTGAGTTTCCTTGCCTTATCCATCGTACTCTACATGTCTTTGTGGAGCATTGAACTATTGAATGAACATTTGTCCTCGGTAGTGCCAGCTACCATGGGGGGGCGGGGGTCTCTTCTGCTAAAAAGAGGGGAAAGAAGAGGGATGCATAGCTACGAGACTCTTTCTTGTTGATCTTACTCAATGTACGGTTGCTTACTCGCACTTCCTAGTGAGATGGTGGAAGACACCTGTATATATTTAATAAAGAAAAGGATGGCAAGCTCCGAAGATAATTGGCAGGCAGACCATCTTCTGAACTTGAACTCGAAGACAGCGGGGGCTTTTTACAAGCACTCTATCATCGCACCTCATAGCTTGAATTCGAAGCCGCTTTCTTGTACTTTTTGATGTGCACATGGATGTTATAAGCATCTTGCTTTCTCTTGCTTGAGACGAGACTTTAATGAATGAACTCAATGCGAAGTCGAAAAGAAGATTCATTGCATTCTTTTATCCACACTTTTTCTTTCTCAGAGAGGTGAGTGAAAGTAAATAAAGTAGAGGCAAGCAACTCGTTCTCTGTAAAAGAAAGAGAGTTTTCCGAGATCCATTCGTTAATTAAAGACTAGCCCCTTCCCACCTGGCATAAAGAAGGGAAGGGCAAGCGAATGAATGAAAGGCTTAAAGGTCTCCGGTTCCAGCTTACCCACTCTTTGCTTTAGTCGCTACCGGTTTATGCACTCCCTCAGAGTATTGCACGCAGAGCTAAGCCCGACCGGACCGCAACCCTATAAAGAGATTCTCCAGTGAATGCGAGAGAGTCTCAGGCACACCAAGCTGCAAGGACCAGCTAATCAATTAGGCAAAGACTCAGGACCTCACCCGATACGATAGAAATAGGAGAAGAGCAGGATAAGTTGAAGACGAAGCCCTCCCCCTCTAACAGAGCCCTCAGCCAACCTGAGTTAAGTGAGAGGTTCTTTAGTTGATATGGTATGAAGAAGAAGCTTAAGTAAGAAGACCTCAGATACGATACCAAAGCCAAGGAGTTGTCCCGAAATCCCTTTTCGTTATAATCCTACGCAAATATATATACAGGGCCGCTCCTAACCTTTTATTCCAGTATAGTTGCTATGTTAAGTTAGCTGATTCGACAGGTCAATTAGCCCATTTACTCAAACAAAGGGTCCGCCCGCTCTAGCTAGGGGGGCGTTCTCTATCTGGAGCTCCGGCCACTCAAGGGAAAGAGACAAAGAGAGGTCTTTAGCAAAGCGCATCTGCTTTAGCTTCTGGATTCACATACTGCATCCTGGGCAAGGGTCTCTATTTGAGGCGAGAGGGAACATTATCTCATGCCCCTCTGAGCCTGGCTCTTATGAAAGATAGCTGGTACGCCTCTCCCCTATGCCTTCTCCCCCTAACGGAATGAATGACTTTTATCAAGGCTGCCTTCTCATTGCCTGAACAACAGATTCTTATTCACCTTTCTCGCCAGCCTCTCTGGATACAGCTAAGTATCCCGTATACGTACTTCTTCTTTTCTGGCAGCCTTTTCTACTTGGAACTCCAGCCCAGCATAGTCAGAGAAAGGCTCCTGCCCGCCTGGATAGGGCGCATCCTTTGCGGTGTCCTCCATAGCTGGGTGAGAGATGGGTCCCACTCATAGAATTAGCAGGTTAGCACTCATTTCTCGCTTAAGAAAGGACCTCAAACAAAGGATTAAGGATGAGCTAGGACTTTGTACGAAGGAAGTTGAAGCAGCCCTGGGTTTAGAAGATATTGATATGGACGCGCCTTCCTTTTGCTTATAAAGGATTATACACTGAACGGTGGCATCCCAGTCCTTGGAAGATTCTCAACCACTTTCCCGGAATATTAGCTTTGAGGACACCAACTTCACCGAAGAGGTCCAGGGATGATGAGAAAGAATCAACTGAGTCTTATCCAAGGGAAGCCTTAGCCGGCCGGGCCTCTTTAACTTGACCTCCTCACTCGTCCCTCACTTAAGATTCGGAAACTCTCCAAGTAGCGAGAGCGTTCCCAACTACTCTTTGTCCACATACCCACGTGAATGATTATATATCTGACTGATAATGCTACCTCTTTTCATATCCGACTTGCTACCTCTCTCATGGTGGTTCCAGAGGCCAGGCTATCGAAGCGCTTCGGTCCGAAAGGTCTAATGCCTAGCCTCAGGCACGAAAGAGTAAATGGTTGATCATGTGGTCGTCATAGTTCAAGGCGCCGGCTACAGAAAGAGATGTGAAAGAGGACTGCATGAATAAGCAAATGCATAAGCAAGGAGTGAGCATGAAGGCAATGCTCAGTTAAAGTGAGAGAAGGAAGGCAGGACTCTTTGTGAAATCTACGTCCTATGGGCAAATGGTCAAATATTCTTCTGCCCCTCTGGCTTGCCATACTGAGCTATGGTTACTAATAAAGATTGGACTCTTGAACCATTGAAGATTCGTATAGGGTCTCTACTTTCACTCGTCCCATCCGAACCCTTATTAGTAGGAGACCCGCCTTAGTGAATTGAGAATTAGAGCGAACCCTGCTATCCGGTAGGTGGAATCGTTAATTAAGAAGTAGATCTCCTCTTCCCAATCTGACCCCGGGAAAGAAAGAGGGTTATCCATCTTTTCATCCCAACTCCCCGCTCCCTGCTTTATTCAAATCCACAATCCTTTGACGCAGTAGCTATCGCAAGTGGGTCCAGTCTCTAAGCGCTGGCAGAACTGACGAGGCATCGGCTCAATCGTACCCCTCAAGAGTCAAGCGAGGACCTCACCTCCCTCACTCGTCTATAGCTTATCTTGAGTCCCCTTTCTATGCATTTGCCTTCGTCTATACTATTTATGTGCTCTTCTTGCTCTTTCTTTATACCCGATGTGAGTGGGGTGGACTGAGTCTACGAATCCTGCTGGTGCCCAGGTCTGCTTCTAAAAGTTCGGAGGAGGATGGAGAAGAGGAACTCACCATAGCCTGACCCATCTCAGCCGCTTTAACCTGATCTGCGAGACCGGGCGAGATAGTCAAAGACTCGAATCGGGCAACTTACTACCAAAGGGCTAAAGGGGTGCGATTGCAGCTGGGCTTAGCCTGATCAGTCTAGTTCTTAGGTTGCAATCAACTAATATTGATTATTGTCCAGAGAGCTCAGTGTATCAGCGGGCGGGAAAGAAGAATTTCTCTTCTCTTGAGCCAGCCGATTCTCCTTCAATCGGACACAGCTAGGTAGGATTCCCCCTCCTTATTTCCCGGTCCCATATCTCTCGTATACTCTCGGCAACCCATCGGTGAGAGGCTCCGCATCTGCTGAAGAGTATCCGAGAGTGGTAGAGGACGAGCTCAGATACCCTTTCCCAATCGCACTTCTCTAAGAATCTTTCCACAAGAGTGGACTTTCTACAAGTACTTCCTTATCCTCTTCCCCTTCCCTACAGTCCCTCGCCGGGCATGATTGAATGCCTGCCCTCGCATGGCACTCGCCTGGGATGACCTGCCATGATAAGCTAAGCTAACTCAGTGAGAGAGAATATAATAGCAGTCACTAGCCTTTCTTATTACTAATAAAGAAATCTCTCTATGAGATCAGAGCTCTTGTTCCATTCTTTTCGACTTCGCATCTGTCTGATGGGCCATTCTTTCCTATTTCCCCAACTAATATAAGTTCCCTTGAATCTGCCCCAAAATCTTAGGAACTTATATTATAGTAGGCGCCTCGCCTAGCTTCTTCGACTATAGCCCTTACTACCGGCTTCACGGAACCTTTCCTATCATCATCAAGAACTTGAGCCCTCGACAAAGCATCTCACGCTCCTTTCCTCTACGAACTGCCCCAAGACTGGCTTAGATAGGAATGAATCATCATTGCCCATCTGACCAATCCAGCATCTCTGCTCGGGGGAAGATACATAAAGTCGGTTTCTGCCGCGTTCCGCTCTGAACTTCGTCACTTGTCCGGTCTACGCAAGAATAAAGTCGATCGGGTCTCGCGTAGCACCTAACTCATTGCTTTCATGGACCTCAGTTAGCCTTTATAAAGCATAGAATCGTAGTAGCTCACCCGCCTACTCACCTTTGCTCTACTCTATTGGTGTCCCATGAACTAGGCTCCGGTACTTCCTCCGCCCAAATGAACTTGATGGTCGGCGTGATGCCACTCCACTCTACGGGGCCTTCGATCTACGGGCATGGGAAGCAGTGGGAAGTGGGAGATAGCCGGAAGGTTGAGTCCGAATCAAGATCCTTTTTTCTCTTTTCAGTAACTGTAGTTGTAGTATTATAGTCTCATTATAGTAATTAGTAATTATGATGAATGCCTCTCGTCATGCCCATCCAAGACCAATCACTTCCTCGACTTCGCTTGGCTCGCTGCCTCTTCTAAGCCCTCTTCTTCATGCTTCCTTAACCGACCACTTGTCCGCTCGCTCATCCCGCTCGCTGCTTCACGTCGTTGCAAAGCTTCAATTGTTGCTCGCTGCTTCGCTTACAACGCTGGCTCGTTCATTCCACTCGCTTGGGTCTTCCTAAACTTATAAGTCTAAAGCTCCCGTGGCATGTTCTCTTCACGTTCCGGATGTCGCTCCTTCATTCGATGAGCTCTAATCTAACGCCCGTTGTACCAATGTCCTTTCCCGACTTGCTTATCCGACGGACCACTCTCGAATTCATTCCCGAAGTCAGAGAAAAGCATCACTTCATTCCACGTACGAGATGCGCTCTCTGAACTTCTGACAAGAGTTCCGTCTCCCGCATCATTAACTTGGTTTGGTCTCGCACTAGCTACCTAGATTAGGGGGAGCAATCGAGTACTCACTGTATTTGAGGAACTTCTCCCTCTGCGTCACGATGTTCGCTCCATGAACTCTTTCCCGCGTCACTCTCGTCCTCACTTGCAAAGTAATGACCGTGTTTACTGTCGATTGCCATAGTGCCGATCACCGGGCAGACTTAACGATAGTGAGAAAGCAGGAGAATGCCTGGTACGCTAACGATGCGATATTAGTCAATTATCATTCTCTCTCTAACCGTAGCACGTAGTCTCATGAGCTAAGACTGGACGCATTTATCGCACCTGCCCATCGGGTTCAAAACTACGAAAGATCTGATTTATATTTATTTTAGGGGGCCTAGCTCGCTCTACTAAGAGATCCGGGTCTTATCAAATGCTGGCTCTGGCTCGCTCCACTTTGTTGCACTCGCTTGTCGGCGTCCCAATGATCTGAGGCGGGACATTGAACCACACTCATATCAAGCAAGACAGAGTAGGGCCAGTCTCCCGGGGCACTAGTCATGGATCGATCGCTCTGTCGGCTTTCCTTCTCACCGAGTCTTAATGCTCCCGTTGGTCGCTCCTCTTCTTTCGTTGCCATGTAGCTAGACCAGGATCAGATACGGACTTCCTTTCTTGAATAGCATCCCGTACGACTTGAGCCCTTGAACGTCTCTTTCCCGATCCTTTCCCCCGGTCTAATGGCACAACTGGCTTTGGACTCGGCACCATGACTACCCGCATTGTCGACTTGCTTGGTCCATTCCTTTTTTGCTGGTGAGCAAGGACTCGGCCTAGGAAGACTCGGTTCTTAGGCACCGAGGGAAGCAGTGAATTTACCCGTGCTAGGAAGGACTTGGAAGCAGTGCTTGAGGGCCTAGCAACTAGTAACTCTGAACCCGGGCACTTCAGTCGCAGCTATCGGACTTTGCCCCAGGACTAGGGCGGGCCTATCACAGCTTGGACTCGGAACCAGTGTTCGGGTATAAGTTCCTGCTTCGATCAACCATTTCGAAGATCAGGGAGACTCTTGTTATCTCCCCGCCTCTACTATCCACGACCGGAAGATAGGACTACAACCCTGGCTCGCTCATCCGAACTACTTGAATGGCAGCCACTACTATTATAGCAGCCACTACTGCTCTATCGCTCCTCGACTTCGCATGGCCTACTAAGCCTTCGGAGGATTAAGCTCTGCCGCAATTTAATAGTGGGGGGATTGGGAACTGACTCCTTATCTTATGTAGATCGGAGAGTTCGGCATGCAATCGCTAGTGACGTAGAGATTATCCGACCAGATCGCCCTATAAAGATAAATTCCGTAGTTCCGTATTGAGGCATTCCCTCCCCTGTGCGGAGAGCATAGCATCCGTTGTCCGCTCCCGAGTCCTTTATGCGCATGACGGCACTACTTTAATTTCATTATAATTGATTGAGAAGAGGCGCTTCTCAAGTCGAAGATGCACTCGTCATGGTCAAGTCATGCTATGAAAGAATCAATGCCGAAAACAAGCGAGCGAGTGGAATCGGAATGAACGAGCCTATGGGGGGAGCCAAGCAAGAAATGCTCAGCCCTACTCTTGATGGTGGACAAATGAGGGCGCGACGAGAGGGACGAGCGAAGAAAGAAGACCGCTTCAGCATTGGAGGAGAATGGCCTTTGTCCGCATTCCTATCCATTGAGGGCGCGCTCCGTTTCACTTCACTTGCCGGGTTCGGTCCTCGGCACCAACGAATAAGCGAATAGATAGAATTCCAGAACAGGAGTAGGACTGAGGCTAAACGGATCAGTTGTAGCACCCGATGCCCTTTGTAGGCATGGAATCGTAGGTATCAAATTCCTTCGAGGTCCCGCCTCTCTCTTGCTTCAAATGCATTGATGAATGAGTGCCGTGAGCCAGGAAGTCGGAGGAGCATCAACGGAGAGCAGCAGGTATTCCGACCGAAGGTACGACCTGGACAGGAGCAGTACAGGCCGAGTCGTGCCCGGTCTTGGCCTATAGAGCAGGAGCAACTCCGAGCAGACCAGTCCAGTGCATGTGGAGTGAAGCCGGGTCAGAGCCCTAATCCGTTGCATTCCCCTTGTAGGCTCCGTCAGTCCCCAAAAATCTAGTAAATGCGGTTTCCGGAGCATCGCCTGTCCACGGATATAGCTCGAACGTGGCCCGGGTTGACCGGATCGCATAAGAGCCCGGGCAGAATCGAGGGAGGAGCCCCTCCCGACTATCTGTGAATCGCTCCTAGTTCCTTAGTGGTCCCTTTGGGGAAGGAGGGTTAGCGTCTCGTAAGAGGAGCTCGATCCCGAAATATATAGTAAGGGAAGGTGCCTCTCTTGGGAATTTATTATAGCCTAAAATAAAGATAAATTCCTCTTCGTAGCTCTCTTTGTCGCTGTATTTTCCTTCTAGGTTCTGGAAGTGAGTTAAGGTCTGTTTAGCATCTAATTAGAGGTGTCGAGTCAAGGCTAGGTGTCGGTCTATTGGTAGTGGCTCGTGTCGCTATAGCTCGAGTCCCCTTTGGGTGAGTAAAGGCGGCTATTCAAAACGCGGTATCTTGAGGTCCGGTTTCAATCGAGGGCTATACTAGGCGGAATTTAGATTCCCTCCCTGGAGCTAGGCCTCTCGACTCTATGGGACCGGACTAGTGGCCAGAAGCTACCCTACAGGACAGGACTTCGCGCCCGGACAATGAGCCCGGATCGGCCTTTAGGAAACAGGACCTCGGACTCGTATGGGACGCCTCGGATCTGACCTCCCTCTCTACGTCGCTAGAGCTCCGCACCTCTATTGCTTTTCCGCCTATCCGCTAGGGCTTTAGTTGTGGAGATCTCCGTTGGCGCACCTGATGACGAGTCACTATTGCAAGAGAACCACTTTATTTTGGCTCATGAGCGAGCCAGCACTATGGCATGACGAGTCAGCCCTTACCTTGAACCCGCGCCGCGCATGGTGGAAAAACACTGCTCCACTACCCCGTTCTATCAGATCCTACTACTGAAGAGAAAGTCCTCGACTAATCGCCTTATTAAAGTCTTCATAAGGGGAAGCATTCAAGTCTTCGTGGCAAAGCTTCAAGAGGTAGGTGCGGAGCGAAAGAGGACCGGACAAGTCTTGATGAAGGCCCGCTCCATGCGGCAGCTGGATCAAGAATCATTGCAAAGAGGACCGGAGCGAAAGGCGCCTCTATCGCCTCAGATCATATTTCAATAAAGGAACGACTCCCGCCGAAGATCATAGTGAAAGATTGGATAATAATGTCCCACGGAGCGCTCACACTTCTTCTTTATATATAAAGAAAGAGAAAGATGATATGATTGCACACCTTACGAATTGGCTTGAAAAGACAGAGGAATGGCTAAGTCAAGTACGGAATGAAGCGAAGTCGGAGAGGCACCCTACCATGAACGAAGCACCTACTGACAGAGCTCCCTAGTACAACTAGCCAAAGGAGAGGAGACTGGGGAAAGAGGGCCTAGGCGGATGTAGTGGATCCAAAGCAGCAGACAAAGGAGACAAAGGAGACATAGGAGCTGGCGCGTGGAGAGGGCGTCTACTACTTCATCATTAAATGAATGGTTGCTGAATGAGACTAGAAATGATCTCATATTTGCTCAACTATAATTATAATAGTAGTCTCTCGCAGCAGATAACTACCAGTATAGTTGCTAACATGGCCTAAAATATAGTAAATTGTATAAATTGCTACGCAGAGGAACTTATATTATAGTAAGGCGGAATTTATATTTATTTTAGGGCCGAATTTACTTTTATAGCTGGCATATAAGTCTTAGTCGTAAATAGCCCCAAAGGCTATAATTGACTTTTATATTAGGCCCCAAAAATCTAGTAAAGGAGATAAATAGCCAAAGGGGCTATTTCTCTCCTTTAGTCGTAAATAGCCCCTTTGGCTATTTATCTCCCCAATATATATACAGGGTAGCAGAGGTACTTATATTATATACAGGCGGATTAGAACTTATATTATGAATGCAGGGCCAAAGGGGCTATTTATCTCCTTTGGCGGCCCTGTATATATATTTGAACTTATATTATAGTATGGCGGCCCCACTATATATTTGGCGCCCTTACTATAATTTTTAGTCTACTTAGTCGTAAATAGCCCCAAAGGCTAAGGAGATAAATAGCCCCGAGAAGATAAATAGCACCAAAGGCGTAGACTAACTGTATATAATATAAGATAAGTACCTCGGCTACGCCTCTTTGAGTCGAAAATAGACCCAAAGGCTAAGGAGATAAATAGCCCCAAGAAGATAAATAGCCCCTTTGGCGTAGACTAACTGTATATAATATAAGAGTTGTACCTCGGCTACGCAGAGGCATATAAATAGCCAAAGGGGCTATTTACGACTAAGTAGACTAACTGTATATAATATAAGAGTTGTACCTCTGCCACGCCTCCTTAGAGTCGAAAATAGACCCAAAGGCTATTTATCTTCTCTGCATAGCAGAGGTATTTCCTTTTTAGTAAGATGGTTTATTCTACGCCTTTGGGGCTATTTATCTCCTTAGCCTTTGGGTCTATTTTCGACTCACAAAGAGGCATAGCAGAGGTCTTTCTATTTTAGTAAGATGGTTTATTCTACTTAGTCTACAATAGCCCCTTTGGCTAAGGAGATAAATAGCCCCAAGAAGTAAATAGCACCAAAGGCCCCCCATAACATTAAGTTAAGTTCTAATCTGCCTGTATATAATATAAAGACCTCAGCTATGCTGAGTAGAAGAAATAGCCTTTGGGGCTATTTACGACTAAGTAGACTAATCCTACTAAATATAAGATAAGTACCTCTGCCACGCCTCCTTAGAGTCGAAAATAGACCCTTTGGCTAAGGAGATAAATAGCCCCAAAGGCGTAGACTAACTGTATATAATATAAGATAAGTACCTCTGCCACGCAGAGGCATATAAAAAGCCTTTGGGTCTATTTTCGACTCAATAGGGGCATAGCAGAGGTATTTCCTTTTTAGTAAGATGGTTTATTCTACGCCTTTGGGGCTATTTATCTCCTTAGCCTTTGGGTCTATTTTCGACTCAAAGAGGCATAGCTGAGGTCTTTATATTATAATAAGGCAGATTAGTCTACGCCTTTGGGGCTATTTATCTTCTCGGGGCTATTTATCTCCTTGAGGCTGGAGTCGAAAATAGACCCAAAGGCTATTTCTCTTCTCTGCATAGCAGAGGTCTTTATATTATAGTAAGGCGGTTTATTCTACGCCTTTGGGGCTATTTATCTCCTTTGGGGCTATTTACGACTAAGTAGACTAACTGTATATAATATAAGATAAGTACCTCTGCCACGCCTCCTTAGAGTCGAAAATAGACCCTTTGGCTAAGGAGATAAATAGCCCCAAAGGCGTAGACTAACTGTATATAATATAAGATAAGTACCTCTGCCACGCAGAGGCATATAAAAAGCCTTTGGGTCTATTTTCGACTCAATAGGGGCATAGCAGAGGTATTTCCTTTTTAGTAAGATGGTTTATTCTACGCCTTTGGGGCTATTTATCTCCTTAGCCTTTGGGTCTATTTTCGACTCACAAAGAGGCATAGCAGAGGTCTTTCTATTTTAGTAAGATGGTTTATTCTACTTAGTCTACAATAGCCCCTTTGGCTAAGGAGATAAATAGCCCCAAGAAGTAAATAGCACCAAAGGCCCCCCATAACATTAAGTTAAGTTCTAATCTGCCTGTATATAATATAAAGACCTCAGCTATGCTGAGTAGAAGAAATAGCCTTTGGGGCTATTTACGACTAAGTAGACTAATCCTACTAAATATAAGATAAGTACCTCTGCCACGCCTCCTTAGAGTCGAAAATAGACCCTTTGGCTAAGGAGATAAATAGCCCCAAAGGCGTAGACTAACTGTATATAATATAAGATAAGTACCTCTGCCACGCAGAGGCATATAAAAAGCCTTTGGGTCTATTTTCGACTCAATAGGGGCATAGCAGAGGTATTTCCTTTTTAGTAAGATGGTTTATTCTACGCCTTTGGGGCTATTTATCTCCTTAGCCTTTGGGTCTATTTTCGACTCAAAGAGGCATAGCTGAGGTCTTTATATTATAGTAAGGCAGATTAGTCTACGCCTTTGGGGCTATTTATCTTCTCGGGGCTATTTATCTCCTTAGCCAAAGGGGCTATTTACGACTAAGTAGACTAATCAGCCTGTATATAATATAAGTACCTCTGCTACGCAGAGGAGAGAAATAGCCTTTGGGGCTATTTACGACTAATACTAGTATAGTAAATTTCATCTTCTTTTCCTAATTAGTATCCGTGGGTTGGCGAGGGCAAAATGAGATCGAGTCTCTTCTTTATATAATATAGTCAATTAATTGAGGTCGAAGCAACCTAATATAAAAGTCAATTCCAGAAGCTTTTAGCTGCTTTTCTTACTTATACTTTTATTATCTTCATTTAGATTTGATTTTAGGGTATTAAAATATAGTTCACCACGGAGAAGCCTCTCTATACTTCGCTTGCGTTCGAGATTTGATTGGTCGATATATTTATTTAGGGCTATATATTTCTTCGCCAGGCAGAGATCGAGATCAGTAAGCTTAGAGGTCTAGGCAGCGCCAGGAATTCCTATAAGGCAGAGTTCAGGACGGCACTTACAACTACGCGCAGGTGCCTGTTCCCTTCTTTTTGATTGAACGCTTGTGACCTTTCACTTAATCTCTCGTTCGGGAGATATTTATAATATAAGTTGGTACCCTCTATTCCGAGTGAAGGAGAGGTCCGAGTGAGAAAAGACTCCCTGTATATAATATAAGTTCCGCCCTAAAATCAATCTAAATTGAGATCAAATTCTAGTTGTAGAGAAATGCCCAAAAATCTAGTAAATTCTAATATAAAAGTCAATTATAGCCTTTGGGGCTATTTACGACTAATCTTCTATAATAAATTCCCAAGGAGATAAATAGCCCCAAAGGCGTAGACTAACTGTATATAATATAAGATAAGTACCTCTGCTACGCAGAGGAAATAAGTAGCCTTTGGGGCTATTTACGACTAATCCGAACCTCTAGGGCCGACGCTATTCAAAACTACGAAAGATCTACCGATTTATATTCATTTTAGGGCGCATTCGATTCAATGAAATTTAATTATATAAGTCAATGAAATTCAATGGTTTGAGTGAGTGAAGAGAAAATGAGTGGTAGTAATGAGTGAACGGTGAACGATGAAATTGAATGGAAAGTAGATGGAAAGTAGTAAGATCCTTTCATTCAACAAGCTCTAAAAGCTAAGCTCTAAACAAGCTCATTTGTGAACTGGAAAATCTCATCATATGTAATATGCTGTAATATGCTTCACACATGCACACGCATAAACTGAACTTCGGAAAAGAGAATCATATCCCATAATCCCATATGTGCGTAACGTAACGATAATAGGGTGGCATACCACTAACCAAAGCAAAGTCAAGGAGGTCAAAATCATAGGGTAGGAGTTTGATGGGAGTTCGAAATCTTCTTTATCTTCTTTAATATTTCATTTATGGGAGTTTTGGGAGTTTCAAATCTTATGTTTCCAAATCTTAGATTGATGTTGAGGTTAACTCTTCAATTTATTATTATGTTGATAAGATTGAGGGTTTAATCTTATGTTATTAACTTGAATTATGATAATAAGAAAGGATCAAGTTCGGGAAAGATCAGAAAGAGAAGAAGATGCTTTAATCAATGTCACAGAGGAAGGGGCCCCAAAGAGGCAAAGAAAAGTCAAACCTTTAAGTCAGTATTTGAAGATAGAGTTGAATCTGGGGTCTGGGGTTGGGGTTTTGGGTCCTTCGTTTATGCCTAGATGTATTACATTACTAAGAATGTACTGAGGATAAAGAAAGTGAAAGATAAGATAGAGTACGTCTTGGATTGAGTCTTGGTCCCCGCTTCCTCTTTATACCTGTCCTCTTCCTTACTTACTAGTCCACTCCTGCTGCTGATAGATGTGCCAGCTGATAGATGTGCCACCTGTTACTTACCATAGATAGTCTACTCCTGCTGCTGATAGATGTGCCACCTGGACGAGGCCACTCATTGGAAAAAAGAAAACCACATATTCTTCAGACTGACTGCGGACTTGCTTGCGTAGACTGACTGATCTGACTCATGCCTTGACGGACTTGCGACTGATGCACTTGCCAGACTTGCATAGACTGACTGATGCCTTGCCCTCAGACTAGAATGAGTCCATCGCCTGCTACTCGACTTATTATTATATTAGGGCCTAGCGAAAGAAGATAAAGAGAAAGCCGCTCCCAAGCGCTCCCGTTGGTTCAGCTCTTGTCCCCTGCCTTGGACCTTCTTAGTGCCTCTCTAGCTACGAAGCCCGACCTCTCATGCTCCGATGCCCAGACTCCACGTGCCCTACGCACGCACTGAGCCTCTTCTTTCTGAGAGCTTGGTTCACTGTTCTTCTTGTTTCCCGCTCCTCTCCCAAACTTTCCTTTGACTATGCCCCGCATACATTTCTCTTCCTTCTGATCCCGAGCTATCTGACCAAGATTTACAAGCCTCCGTATCTATCCGACAGCGCTTAGGAAGGGGAGAGTAGGACGAGTTCTCGCTATCGAAACCAGACGGGACTCAGAACCAACTCTTGAATTGTCAACGGACCCCTCTGGGCTCTATTCCATCTGCTGCCACGGGCACGGCACCTTCTTATTCTCCATCTGCCCCCAAAAATATAGTAAAGGAGATAAATAGCCCCGAGAAGATAAATAGCCCCAAAGGCGTAGACTAACTGTATATAATATAAGATAAGTACCTCTGCTACGCCTCTTTGAGTCGAAAATAGACCCTTTGGCTAAGGAGATAAATAGCCCCAAGAAGATAAATAGCCCCTTTGGCCCTACTTACTATAATTAAGTTCTAATCAGCCTATATATAATATAAGAGTTGTACCTCGGCTACGCCTCTTTGAGTCGAAAATAGACCCTTTGGCTAAGGAGATAAATAGCCCCAAGAAGATAAATAGCCCCTTTGGCCCTACTTACTATAATTAAGTTCTAATCAGCCTATATATAATATAAGAGTTGTACCTCGGCTACGCAGAGGCATATAAATAGCCAAAGGGGCTATTTACGACTAAGTAGACTAACTGTATATAATATAAGATAAGTACCTCTGCCACAACTTACTATATTTTTGGGGCATATAAATAGCCTTTGGGTCTATTTTCGACTCACAAAGAGGCATAGCAGAGGTCTTTCTATTTTAGTAAGATGGTTTATTCTACTTAGTCTACAATAGCCCCTTTGGCTAAGGAGATAAATAGCCCCAAGAAGTAAATAGCACCAAAGGCCCCCCATAACATTAAGTTAAGTTCTAATCTGCCTGTATATAATATAAAGACCTCAGCTATGCTGAGTAGAAGAAATAGCCTTTGGGGCTATTTACGACTAAGTAGACTAATCCTACTAAATATAAGATAAGTACCTCTGCCACAACTTACTATATTTTTGGGGCATATAAATAGCCTTTGGGTCTATTTTCGACTCAAAGAGGCATAGCAGAGGTACAACTCTTATATTATATACAGTTAGAACTTAACTTAATATTATGGTAAATTCGGATTAGTCGTAAATAGCCCCAAAGGCTATTTTTCTACTCAGCATAGCTGAGGTCTTTATATTATAGTAAGACGGATTAGTTTACGCCTTTGGGGCTATTTATCTCCTTGGGGCTATTTATCTTCTTGGGGCTATTTATCTCCTTGAGGCATATAAATAGCCAAAGGGGCTATTTACGACTAAGCCTAAAATCAATATAAAGGAGATATTTACCTAAAATAAATATAAAGGAGATATTTACCTAAAATAAATATAAATTGAAGGAGGTATAACTAAGTGTGAGACTACTATACGATTAGCATCTCAAGGGTGTCTGATCAGGCCTACGTCTATATATGTGAAGTAGAATAGCAGATGTTAGGGCATAAAATGACCCAGGCCTACTACTGTAGGTGTACTTACTTTAGTTCGGCTCATCCTTGCCCGAAGTCTTCGAGAAGGTTCGGGTGTACAGTTGTACGGAATATTGCCTTACGGAATTTATATTTATTTTAGGGTTAGTCGTAAATAGCCCCAAAGGCTATTTATCTGCTCTGCGTAGCAGAGGAACTTATATTATATACAGGCGGATTAGAACTTAATTATAGTAAGTAGGGCCTTTGGGGCTATTTATCTCCTTTTACGGAATTTATATTTATTTTAGGGGTAAGTAATACCTGCGGAGTTGGTAGGTACCATACGGCCTGCATTTTCTGCAAAACAAAAGAGGACTGACTATATCTGCGTTCTATAGGCCCTTACTATATATTGGGTCTCTACATTTCGGCGTCAATTAGTGGCTGTGGTCACTAACCGCTCACCTAGCTCCCTAAAAGAAATATAAATTCGCTTCTATACCTACGAGGAACTTATATTATAGTAAGGGGGCTGAGTTTCCATTTAGTGCTAAAGACTAAATGCGTTCTATAGGAAAGAATTGACTATATTTTTGGGGCGGGTTAGAAGTACTAGCTCTATACCTACGAGCGTGAAGTGATGTGAAAGGGATGTGGGTTCTAAAGATGTCTTTTTCTGGATTCGCTTGAGACAGGCGTTCGAGCATTTATTATATGTAAGGATATTAGGAGGTGGAATGGAACACCTACTGAAACGGGGCAATAAAAAAAGCATATCTTTCGTCGTTGAAGGAAAAGCAGCGAGCCCAGCTGTGAGCACAAAGGAAGAAGAAGTAGAATCGGAAGTGGGCTGAAAAGCAATAGATGTAGCTGTTTTATCAGTCGAAGGGGGAAATCCGCAGTGTTATTGTATAGATGGGGGTTAGAAAGCACGGGACTCTTTTCAAGCTTCAGTGTGCTTTATACAGAAGATATGCTATTTTGTTTTTAAAGTTACACTATACTAATATATTCTTTCTTGCACATTGTCTTCTTGATTCAATTTTCTGGCTGGAAAAAGAAGAAGAAAAAGTCCACTTTTGAGCGAATTTCCTCACTTTAGAGGACAAGGAATAAAAGAAAAGCGGCGAGGAAGGGACTGATTAAAAGCTCTCAGGGCATTAGAAGCCGATTATCCAACAATGCTAGAAGAAATATGGACAGAATCTTAGTCCTAGGCCAGCACCTGTTTATTCCAAATCTCTTTCCTCAACTTTCGAGCCACAATCTCTTGCTGTCTTTTCCCGGAGGACGGGTTTTGATCCTTTTCTAGCCGAGTTTTGTGTATCACGTGATACTTAGCCTTAAGAACTAGGGTGGAGCCCATTCCTCGCTCAAGTTTTGTCTCTTTCTTTAAATTTAAAGATTAGTTGGCTAACCGTGACCCTACTCCTTTCCCGAACCAGCAACCCCCTTTTTTCAAATTTCGGATGACGGCTACTCATTAATTCCTAAAGTCCAGACAGAGTCCACTCAGCTACAAGGCACCTTTCCTCTAGCAATTGAACAGCGCTATATTTAATTTGAGTAGTATAGGCCTGTCGAAGACCGATATCCCCAGAATGATAGCTTATAGCGTGAATCTATAACTACTAGTGCTCTTAGCGGAATTTATATTCATTTTAGTTAGTCGTAAATAGCCCCAAAGGCTATTTATCTGCTCTGCATAGCAGAGGTACTTATATCATAGTAAGGCGGATTAGTCTACTTAGTCGTAAATAGCCCCAAAGGCTATTTATATGCCTCTGCGTAGCAGAGGTACTTATCTTATATTATATACAGTTAGTCTACGCCAAAGGGGCTATTTATCTTCTTGGGGCTATTTATCTCCTTTACTAGATTTTTGGGGCCGAAATCCTCAATTGTGTATAGAAATAGAAAGCACTCAACCTTATTGTCAACAGGTTTTGTGCCAGGATCTCCGCTAGGGCTTTCGTGCCTCGGGTTTCTTTCTATCTCCTGTCCCAAGGTGGTGACTGGAATGAAGAGATCTAGGAGGGTCCATAGGCTGGGAGAGATGTGCTGCTCGTGGATATTGGATCTGATTCTGTAAGCAATAGAGCTGGGAACCTTTTAAGAAGCCCGGGGCCTCTGATTCCATAAATCATCAATCTATATTGTTCCTTTCTCTTTTCTCTTTCGTAGTCTCAACTCGGAGAGAGCCTTTGCCTAGCTACTGCTCATAGGTAGTGATATATATACGAATAGAAGAGTTCAGGTCCAATCAAGCTTGAAAACCATTCATCTCGATTGATTACTTCCAAGTCTGTCAGTTTGGTGGTCAGTATGGAGGTACGAAACAGATCCATCTTTTCTATCGGTCGGTTGAGCGAATAAAGCTCAAAATAAAGAGGTTAAAGAGCTGCGGCCAATCCATCCTATCCTTAATTCAGCAGGTCTAGCGCACCTTCCTCCTCATTTAGGAACGAAGAAAGAAGTATAAGAGGTAAATCAATCCGCTAGAGAGCTTTCAATAAAATACAAGATTTCCTCGAGTATAGAGCTTCACCTTCAAGAGACCATGTTGGGAATCAAAATAAAGAAGTACACACAGGCACTTTCAATAACGTATGAGACAGAGATGTGGCAAAGCTTTAGCTTTAAAAAAACGCATTTGGCGTGGGGGCAAGGAAGAGAGAAAAGTCCTATTTTTGCTGGTTGAGTCTTTTTTTTCTTTGATGAGGTCAAGTTGAGACATATGGGGAGCATATGCCGAGCGCTTAGAGCTCGTCGGACAAGAACTAAGAGAATCTGGGAAGCCGGGGCTTTTAAGCGCTTTATTCGTTAATAAAATGCTAATCCGAGTGCAGGCTCTGGCTTCCACCGAACAGTGGACTTTTTGGCATTCGAAAGACAAATCCCGACAATAAAAACACGAGCAGATCTTTCCATAACCTTAGGGCTGATTTCAGTTTCAGTAGTTCAAAACTCTGATTCACCTCTGCTAGGATAGGAACTTGATATGCTATAGGAAAAGTCCAGTCGCAGCTATTGCTCTGTATTCGGCTTCAGCCGAATCCGGAAATTTAGGAATATTTGCCGGAGGAAAAAAAAAAAGCATTTCCAGGGCTCTGATTAAACCATCTACGAAAAATTCCCTTTCCTTAAAAAGCATCTGCCTCTTGTTCTATGTTACTTAGGGGGGCAGTAGGAGCCCGAGTAATAAGTTTCTATGGATTTTTTTCTGCTGGATATGCTATACTAGTCGGTTCGTGTAGGAAAAGACGAGAAGCAAAACCTGCTCACCTTTTTTCCAGTTGTAGCAGCTCCGACTGCAGCTGAGATGGAGAAAATGACCCTAGAAGCGCAAGATCCGGGATTCATATTTGAATGAAAACTGGGCCAGAATGGTCCTGACTTTACTAACGACACCCGGCAACCAAAACCAAGGCTTGGCACAAGCCACGCAAGAAGACAGAAAAGAACTTGAATTGGACACAAGAAAGATCTTAAGTGATCGAGTAGGAAACAGAAAGAAAAGAATAAGCCAGGATCGAATCAAGCTAGAAGAGACAGAGAACATAAAGGAAATAGAAGGATTTCATGTTCATTTCATGTCTTGCCCGGAGAACCTGCACTAATAAAACTAATAAAAAAGTCGAAGAAAAAAAGGGGGTAAGGAAAACCCTTAGATAAGGACCTACTATGGATGAGATTTCAGTGATGCTATCAAAAAGACGTTTTCGTTTAGTAAGGCATACAAACTTATCCCTTCAGTAAATTAAACAAAGGCGCGCGCAGAAAGATCGGCTAGGCTAAAAGAAAAGGCCTCTTTTCTCTTATAGTCTTCCTTTAGGAAGGAGAAGTCAAAGACAAGGAATACAGATTCTGAAAGAGGCCAAGCTTGGATGGGACTTAAAATCGCATTCGGCGGGAGGAAAATTAAATAAATATTCGTAGCGGATTGGTCCTATGAAAACTATTAAGACCGATCAGGAGGTAGGGGACGGGACTATAGTCTCTCTTCTGACCTCACCCTTATAATAGAATCTATAGGATCAGGAGACTTTAGGAAAGATTTGCTCGAGGGGCCAACCGGATAGTTGGAATAGAACTGCAGACTAGAAGGAAGGAGGGGGAAGGGGAGCTCCTTTCTAATCGGTAGGGAAGTCAAGCCATAAGGATCGAAGTCCCCTCAGGTTGACTAAGGTCTTTCATGCCCCACTGGGAGGACACTATTCATAACATAAGGTATTCTTGATCTTTATCTTTCCACTGATGAATGATGAAGGGAACTCCCTACTCCCTAGCAGCATAGGTCTGTCCCCCGGTTCCCTTTCCCTCGCCCACTCAAGTTGATTACCAACCCAATTTGGCTGTCCCAAAAATCTGATTGATCGAGTTGACTCTTCTCCCGCTTCCAATTCGATTCGACCCTTCGACCTTTCTTCGTAGCGTCCTCTTTGTCTGTGTGAGAGGAGCGGGATACCAATCGTATATACAAAATATGGCGTTCGAAGACCGTAAAGAGCTCTTTGAAGATCAAATTCAATCTATGATCTCATCCCAGGGCTCTCGTTATGTGTTTGTATGACAGATGAACTTCTACGAGAAGGGGACTCAGTAAAGTAGACTGCTATAACTGCAGGGACTTGAATTCTATATTCCCTAGTTAGTAAGTTGACCCTCGTAGCTTTAGCACGATACCTGTGATTGAATCACTGGACAGATATATGACTATACTAGGTTTTCTATGTGCATGCTTGCTATAGATAGGCCCTCCCTCTATATAATTTAATCAGATCCGAGCTCTTTCTGCTGCCCACGACCGGCATCACAGGTTGATGGAAAAAATTTATGCCCCACACAATAATGCTAGAATAGAATACAAAAAAAAGCAAAGACTCTATATAGTCCATCCTTTGTTCTTTTCTTATTCGTAAGTCAGTCCTGTCCTGCCCTAATATCTTAGGGCGAGCAGCTGTTCGGCGTCTTCTTCTTTTGACTATGATTTAGACCAATAGTGGTAGAATTTTCTGAACCAGATGTATTCCTTTCCCACCTTCAGTGGTCCTTCCTTCAAAACCTTACCTTACCGAGTGGTAACTCAATTTCAAGTGATTAGGCGGTGGTAGGATTTCTTTAAATTGACTTGGAAAGAGTGCTTTCTACGGCCGGAAGTGCGACCAAAAGCGTGAGTTAGTGGGTATCATGAAAAAAGGATTCAGATTCAATAGCTACTCTAAGAGCTAGGTTTCGAGATCATGTCTTACTTGAGGGTTCCAAGCCTCACCCTTCTTATAATATCTATAATATATATTAAGTCAAGTATTAAGAATATAGGAACTATAGATCGCTCTTCTTTACTTCACTTAGAGTGGAAGTTGTCTTGAAAGTCAATTTTGACGAAGAGATGAAAGTAGGTTCTCAGTTCCCGAATCAGCTCTTGTTTGAGATCGCGCTGGTAGGAATGCTGTTTTTGTGCCCGGCGATGTTTTGAATGGCCCCTTCTTATATGCCCGCTATGCCGTACCTGGGATAGCTCTTAGTTGCCCGACGAAGTTATCTGACTCGTCCTTCGCTGTTCGACGCAGTATTCGAAATAAAATAAAATAGAATCGATAGCCTGGCAGCTAATAATAAAATAATAAAAGAGTTGAAGGTTCGTCAAAGCCATTCCATTCCTTGAGATTGGATTAGAGAAGCGTAGTACGTATAATCGAAACTCATAGCAAGTTGTGATAGCGGCCAAAGGCAGTGATTCATTTATTTACCCACTTTCTTTCTCTAAACAACATCATATCGTGATACCATACGTAGGTTAGATGAATAAAAGAATTCAAAACCGGGAACAAAGTGGGGAGATATATTTCAATATAGGAATTTATATATCTATCCCATCAGACAGATCAACGGCACCGGGCATGGGATACACAGGCAGGAGAGCGGATTTGACCGGGTAGACCAGATGAGCGAGATTGATTTAAAGCTCCCAGCGCTGTGCCAACTTGCGTACAAGATTTATATATGGATTGGAGACTCTAGTCAAATCCTCTTCGCTCCGCTCCTTTCTTTCGTACAGGCGGTCTATTTTCTTTCTTGCTTATGCTTCGACCGCTAAGACTCGCTTATGCACCGATAAAGATAGAAGAAAGAGTAGCCTGGTGCGTAACAGAGCTTTCCTATCGACGATCTTTATCGGTGAAAAATTCGAAGCTACTTTTGTTTTCATTCTATGAAATACCAGTTATTCCTCCTGCACCAGTTAGGAATTCAATCACAGCAGAAAAAAGAAGAGTTTCTACTGGATCACAGGCATAATTAATCACTCTTGAGGATGCTGCTTCTACGGAAGGCCCCCGCTAGAAGTAGAAGAGGGCTGTAGGGTGGGAAAGAAAAAGGTAGGCTTAGAACCAGCTCTAGTAAGAGTAAGAGAGCGAAGGTCAATGCGGACTCAGGTAAGAACCGAGTGATTGGGATGGTTGTCATCCCGTTGAAACAGGGCTATCCTTCAAAGTAAAGTCATATCCCCTTCATCGCTAGCCAGAACGGAACGGACATAGTTGCTATCAATTACGAGAGCTCGACCTACAATGGCATTTCTTTTTCTTCCGCACCTCCCTTCCTGCTAGAGCTGTAGCACCTCGAGAAGGAAGAAAGTACGGCTCACTCGAATAAAAACTCTTATAGAGTCTGAGCCAAGCCCCCCTTCGATTATTGGTGGGAAAGGGTCTCGCCTTGAAGTCGTCCTTTGCTTTTTCATTAAAAAGTACACGCAAGCCTGTGAACAGGATCCGTACCCTGCTGCCTGCGTAAGTAAGCTGCTTTCTCCTCCTAGTGTAGTGTGTAGTGGGGGCAACTCACTCATTGTAGTCGTTAACATCCTCAACCGGTCCAATAGACAGAAAGTTAATGCTTCTACCCGACAGTCAGAGTCTCACTTCGTTCATAAAGAACTTAGCAAACATCTAATAACCAGTAGAGAACCAACTAGGAGAGGCCGGACATTGACCTCGATTTCCGTTTCCGGAAGGACGAAATGAGGGGGAAGAACAGATAAGAGAACGAAGGGAATAGTTCACTGAAAGAAAGTCTTAGTTTTTCACCAGCGTTAAATCGAAGTAAGAGATTTAAGCAACGCAAAGAAAGGTAATAATAAGGCAGATGCCGGACTTAGCACAACACTTCCCAGAACGAATTCCCCCTTTCTTTACACTGAAGTTGGTTTTGCCTTTCGTGGCCTATCCATTTATTGTCTGGGTTAGAGATAGAGATTCAAGGAAAAGAAGACTCACTTGGCTCCTAAGCTTTTAGGGAACAAAGGTTATCAACTGATGCAAAAAAAAAAAAGTTAATACTATAGGAGAAGCCCGAGGAATCGAGCCCGGGGCAATCCATAGAGAAAGGGAATCGACAAGTGGGAAATAAGCGAAGGGAGTCTATTGATGATACAAAAGATAAAAATAACTCTAGTTTTCTTTTCTTTTTGTAGAAATTCTAGTGAAAAGAACCTGTTGAGTCAGCCACGAGCAGGAAGAGTATAGCGAAAAGGGAGCTTCTTGGGTGAGAACCTGAATCTGATAATGAAAAGGAATAGAATGAACAGCAAGGAAAGTGCGTTCACCAAGCTCCTTGGGGTTGTCTAAGTCAAGGTTCATCCTCTGGCCGATAGCAGCAGCAAGACCCTACAAATAAATGGCATCGCGAATCCCCTGACTTAACCACCACTTCAACACTTCTTGATCCCGTTCTTTCCAGCGTAGGGAATTCTTGATTTGAAGGGTTCCTGAACGTGATGTGATGTTATTTGATCGGTGAGGAAGTTTTTTTCTGCGAATGCTTTCTTTCTATGAAATCCTGTTGCTATGTTTTCACGAAGAGTAAGGGGCCAGCTTACTAATTAATTTCGACTTTCTCTATCCAAAGATAGAATCGAGGCAATTCTTCCGGGTAGCACTTCAATGTTCAATGCCAATTTTGAAGACGCTAAGCGCGAGACCAGCCTTGGGCTAAGCAAAAAAGGTCCTGGCTTTAGTAAGGAAAGGTAGGGTCTCCTCTTGTGCCCCAAGCTCAGAAATTGAAGACCCCGCAAGAAAGGAGATAAATAGCCCCTTTGGCGTAGATTAATCCGTCTTACTATAATATAAAGACCTCAGCTATGCTGAGTAGAAGAAATAGCCAAAGGGGCTATTTACGACTAAGGAGAGAAATAGCCCCAAAGGCGTAGACTAACTGTATATAATATAAGATAAGTACCTCTGCTACGCAGAGGCATATAAATAGCCTTTGGGGCTATTTACGAAAGGAGATAAATAGCCCCAAAGGCCCTACTTACTATAATTAAGTTCTAATCCCTCTTACTATAATATAAAGACCTCAGCTATGCTGAGTAGAAGAAATAGCCAAAGGGGCTATTTACGACTAATCCGAATTTACCTAAAATAAACGGCCTAAAATAAATATAAACCGGACGTCCTCATATATTTTATTGTTGAGGTACGAGTGATAACGACGTGCATAGGTTCGACTGAAAGGACTGGATTTGCAACAACTAAATAATAACAGTGGATTTCTCGTACGTCGATCTCTAAAATTGGATTCGGAGGCGGGCGACTTGAGCAGGGCCGTACCACTCTACTTTTGTCACAAATCGTGTAAAATATGATACCTAAGTGAAGATCTCAGGGAACTTGGAAACTCTCCTATATTTCCTTAAGGAAAGGTAGTTTAGGAGGGTTAATAAGATTAGAAGCATGGGACGCTTTTCTGGTATATAAATCCTATGAGCACTATGGGTATTTTAATATACATATCATAGGGTACGTCTCTCCAACAATACCTCATCTTAATCGATACATATACACTAGAGAACGGTACGTCTTTACAGATGAGACAGTTTTCCAGGTAGACTATGGGCCGCGATAGAGTGGCGTTAAAGAGGACTGGGGAGCCTCTCGAAGTCTCCGATCTCACAGATGGTTAGGCTGCAATTCCTTCGCTTGTTCAGAAGCTTGGCTAGTTCTCCTTACTCGGACATTCTGTTCATCCGACCACCGCCCATGCTTCAAGTTTCGTTGTAACGAGATCGCCTCCCCGCTAACTCCCCGAGCTATACTAGCGCCTCGCTACGAGCTACGAGTAAACTCGCCTCGCCGTCACGAGATCTAGTTCTGGAGTTAGAGTTAACATCGATTGCTAAACTCCTTTTCGGAGAGCTCAGAAAATGCAGACTGAAAGTCCTACTGTTGTAGGCGAATCTACTGATATGCCCATCAAAGAAGGAAGTTCTCGATTGGGCCATAACTAGTCGAGTAATGTAGCTCTTGAAGCATTGCCCGAAAAGGGCCTTCCTATCCGCACTTAGCTCTGACTGCTTGAATGAGGACCTATTCATGGATTGGCTTGAAAGGGTTGCCCAACTAGACATTCTATCTGATAGTCCCACTAGCGCCTCCGAGAGTTGCTCTTCTTTAGTAGGCTAAGGAAAGTTATGTAGTGGTCGGCTAAGACTACCTTCTTCTATGGATTGGACCTACAGACTGAAGCCCCTTGGTCTTAACTAGTAGCTCGGGAAACAACCCATTGATTGAGGACCCTTTAGAACATATTCTCCTCATAGTGTGAAGTAGCTCTTGCACAATAACTCTATTCTAAGTGGTGCCCCTCCCTGGGATGAAGCTATTTTGGTTTGGAGAGAGAAGTTTATCCAGCAGGGGTCTCAATCTACTCACAGCAACTTTAGCGATCACCTTGTATATGACATTGCATAGAGGGATCGGCCTACATTGGGCAAGTGCGGCAGGCTTCTCTTGTTTAGGAATAAGGGTGATAAGGATATTGTTCATGTTGTCAGGAATTCTTCTCTCTTCGAAGGTTTTCTTAACCACAGCCACCACAGCAGGTCTCCTATGACACCCCTTTTTCTGGTAGAAAATCGGCTGTATGCCATCAGGCCCGGGGGCCTTGTAGGCTTTCATGCTGAAGCCTTCTTCACTTCAACTTCGATGATTGGACTATCAAGACAGGTAAGCTCTTCAGCATGTTGGGAAGGAGAGCCACCAAATAAAGAGGAGTTAAGCTCGGCAACGTTGGTGTCAGTGTACAAAAGTTTGTTGTAGTCTACTGCCATATCCTTTAGCTGATTTTGATCATCACACCAGGTGCCATCGCTCTTCTTTAATGCAACCGCCCTACTTTTCCTCCTACGCACAAAGGTGGTAGTGTGGAAAGACCTTGTATTTCGATCTCCAAACTTCAGCCAGCTGACCTGGGATTTCTGGTACCAGAACACCTTTTCTTCTTTCAGAATATCATTGTATTCCTTCACTAATTTCTTTTCCAGTCTCTCAAGGAACGATGAATTGCTGTCTTGCCAGGGCTTTCTGCGCACCCTCTATTCGAGCTAGCACCCAGTTCTCTTCCTTTTTTTGTTCGATTCCCTTTATAGGCCTATTATAGTATAGCAGGATTTTTGGTTCTTTTTTGGGAGTTGGAATTGATCCGCCCAAACACTTCTATGTAATCAGAATCTATGGCAACGGGTATTGGAACCCGAGGAGCTGACAAGTTGCCACGATCGGGCCTTCCACTGAGCTTTGTCCCTATCGAGTTAATTCGATGCGGAGGTGCAGCACTCAGAACATGAAGATAGAAATTGGATTCGATCGGCCCCGGGCAGAGCTACTTTGTTCCAGGCGGGAATCAAAAGAGTTTCGAACCCGTTGAAGATCCTTGTGGCTCCGGATCCCTCCCTCCAATCCAGCCGATTCCGAATCTACCAATTCCGGGATCTTTTGCAGCGAAGGCCTGTCATCGAATTCTTCAAACCTGGGGCATGCCGATCCTGAATGAAACTAAACATGATTGATCCTACTATCAATCAATCATCTCTCTCTAACCTAAACACTCTATAGTTCGCGTGCAACAACATGCCGGCCGACTCGGCGGCGCTCTTGCCGCCGGCGGACCCCTCTTCCTTCAACCATCCTTGGGACCGATTTTGATTACCCTTATCAACAACCCTTCCTTCGCCCACAACCCAAAACACCATTGATTTGGCATCTTCCTTCGGCACCAAACCTGATGGCGCCGGAACTTCCTCTGCCGGCGTGGCCAAACTACTCGTCTCCGACACCCATCCTCCCTCATTGGAGAAGACTACACTGCCACCTTCCCCTCCCCTTCGACCTCGATTGGCAACCAGCCTTTTTCTTTCGCTCTAGCCAGCTTCTCTTGAAGCATTTATAAGTTTCTTTCCCTCAAAGCAAGGAGGGCATATCCCTGATCAATAAGTAAACAAAAACATCGGGTTGAAGACCGTCACAAGGGGTACCTTGGTCTGGAAAGTAGCGATTTCGCTTCCTCCGAAAAGAAAGGATCTAAGGCACAGCTTTCCTATTATAGTCTAAAACCATTGATCACGTATCCGCCACACAAACATGTCTCTTCACTCGAGTTCCCTAACAAGAGCAAGTCTAGCTTCTCCCGTATCCAACACCTGTCCCACGTGCCATTGATTTAGATGAATTAGCTGTTGCCGTTGGCGCTCTTCTCTTTTCTAAAGCAAGGAATTTCCTTTCATTCATAAGTCACACAATAATTTATCAAGGTTGCAGGCAAGGCTACTAGAGAAGGGGTGAAACCAGCCAAGGGCGGGCTCCAAGGCGACAATAGCAATCGAGTGGCCAAGCGTTGAAAGAGAGGCAAAAAAAGAATAAGAATAACAGAAGTTTTTGAGGGGAGATCTTTTCACTCTTTCTCGATGCAATAATAGTCAGTCTAGTGACTTCTTGATAGCATTGGTCTCGGACTCCCTCGGTACCGGGCTAAGGATAGAAGCGATTCCACCAGAGTGAAATTCCGTACTTATCCCAGCTCTCAAGGAAGATTGGAAGTAGGTACCTATGTCATGCTGAATTTCAAAGTAGTTTTGAGGTAATCGATGGCATATTGCCTAGAAGCGTCAAAGACAGTGATATATTTCGGTGTCGATATCGGCTCTGTTCATCGACCTGACTCTGTTTATCTCCGACTAAACCGACTCTTTGTCCCGATCCGGTAACTACACGGCTTATTGTGGTAAAAGATAAAGTCAAACTCACAACTCTTTTTCCTTTTCTCGTGCACTTTCCTAAGGGCTACGTACTTCACTCCATTACCTTCTATTCGAACTCTGACACTTCTCTCATTGTGAAATTTCTATCTAAGTCCTGACAGCCCCTAACTTTGGCAAAGACTACTCGCTCGCTTTAAAAGCAACTCCATTGAGTCCTGTCAGATCGTTTATATTATATATAACCTTTATTCATATATGACCTTATAAAGGTTCTGAAAGAAAGAAGAGTTCCATTCGATTATCCGGGCTCATTGCCTAGTCCCTCTAAACTATCTAAAGCCTGGGGATTCTCCTTACCAGATGATCTCCAGCCTGCATTGTGCCCCTCTCGGATACCCTGCGGGGTCGACGTAACTCTTACCTAGGTAGACTGGCTATCCAACTGAATCGAGAGCCCAGCTCCCACTACTTCTTCGTAAGTGAGGTGAGGTACTTCTTTTGAATAGGCAGGGTTGTTCTAGGATGACTCAAGTGACGATGCTGACACCAAGGTTGCTTGCAAAGCATCGGATATGCGAAAGAGGGAGAATGTGCTACATCGGATATTGCTGTAGTTGATGAAAGAGCTGTAGTTTATGCTAAAGCATCGGTTACGAATGACCCAATCTATCTATGGTAACCACCCTTACTTTTAGTAGATGGAGATGCGCACCTAGGAAAGACGGATGAAAGAGAACCTGCCCTAAGAGATTGGCATAGGCCTGTGGGCCCGCTGCGGTAGAAGGCCTTTGCTGGCCTGTCGATCTATCCTGATTAACTTACTTACGCTATTTCTTACTAGAGAGAGGGCTTAGAAACTTATTATAGTATGGGAGGAGCAGCTCTTTTCTTTTTAACATAAAGCAGTGATGAATGGGACGGAGCTGCTACGCATAGGAGTGAAATTGCCCCTAATATAGTAAATTGAGGAGTGAAATTGCGTAGCAATTTACGACTATCCGCCATACTATAATAAATTCCCAATATATGATAGGGCCGACCGCCAAATATATGGTGGGGCCGCCTGTATATAATATAAGTTCCCAATACCCAAAAATCTAGTCAATTCCCTAAAATCAATCTAAATATATAGTTAAGTTCTGTATATAATATAAGTTCCCGAAGGAGATAAATAGCCCCAAAGGCGTAGACTAATCCTTATGTATATAATATAAGTTCCTCTGCTATGCAGAGCAGATAAATAGCCTTTGGGGCTATTTACGACTAAGGCCCTAAAATCAAGTCAACATATAGTTAAGTTCTGTATATAATATAAGTTCCCAATACCCAAAAATCTAGTAAAGGAGATAAATAGCCCCTTTGGCCCTGCATTCATAATATAAGTTCTAATCCGCCTGTATATAATATAAGTTCCTCTGCTACCCCTGTATATATATTGGGCAGATAAATAGCCAAAGGGGCTATTTACGACTAAGCCTAAAATCAATCTAAATTCCGCACTTACTATAATATAAGTTATAAAATTTATTATAGTTTATTTAGGGCCGAATTTACTGTAAGTTGGGCTATATAAGTTTTAGTCGTAAATAGCCCCTTTGGCTATTTATCTCCTCTGCGTAGCAGAGGTACTTATATTATATACAGGCGGATTAGTCTACGCCTTTGGGGCTATTTATCTCCTTAGTCGTAAATAGCCCCAAAGGCTATTTCTCTCCCCAATATATATACAGGGTAGCAGAGGTACTTATATTATATACAGGCGGATTAGAACTTAATTATAGTAAGTAGGGCCTTTGGGGCTATTTCTCTCCTTTGGCGGCCCTGTATATATATTTGGCGATCGGATTAGTCGTAAATAGCCCCAAAGGGGCTATTTATCTCCCCAAAAATCTAGTAAATTACGCAATTTATACAATTTACTATATTTTAGGAACTACTACTTTTGCAGGCACGACTTGTAATATATGGGGATCGACCTAAATATTAGGGAGATTGTAGAACCTGATAGGCTCGACTGAAAGGAGAGGGTATCCCGATAGGCTCGAGCGTATACGCGATGAGGGTCTCATCCCTGCCCGCTAAAATATAGTAAATTCTCGCCATACATATAAGTTCTAAGGAGAGAGAGTGTTTTTTTTTTTGTTTTGTTTTTTTGTTAGGAGCGAGTGATAACGACGCGCGAGAGAGAGCAAGCGCCTCGTCATTGATCAGTTGTCATCGGGTTCGACTCCCATTCCAGGTCTCAGCCCCTACCTTAAAACGGGGCCCCTCTCTGATAAGGCAGGAAAGTTCATTAGTACTTTAATGACAGTCCGATGGCTCTTCTCTACTAACCACAAGGATATCGGTACTCTCTATTTAATCTTCGGTGCCATTGCTGGAGTGATGGGCACATGCTTCTCAGTACTGATTCGTATGGAATTAGCCCGACCCGGCGATCAAATTCTTGGTGGGAATCATCAACTTTATAATGTGTTTTTAACGGCTCACGCTTTTTTAATGATCTTTTTTATGGTTATGCCGGCGATGATAGGTGGATTTGGTAATTGGTTTGTTCCAATTCTGATAGGTGCACCTGACATGGCATTTCCACGATTAAATAATATCTCATTCTGGTTGTTGCCACCAAGTCTCTTGCTCCTATTAAGCTCAGCCCTAGTAGAAGTGGGTACCGGCACTGGGTGGACGGTCTATCCGCCCTTAAGTGGTATTACCAGCCATTCTGGAGGAGCAGTTGATTTAGCTATTTTTAGTCTTCATCTATCAGGTCTTTCATCAATTTTAGGTTCTATCAATTTAATAACAACTATCTTCAACATGCGTGGACCTGGAATGACTATGCATAGATTAGCCCTTTTTGTGTGGTCCGTTCTAGTGACAGCATTCCTACTTGTATTATCACTTCCGGTACTGGCTGGGGCAATTACTATGTTATTAACCGATCGAAACTTTAATACAACCTTTTTTGATCCTGCTGGAGGGGGAGACCCCATATTATACCAGCATCTCTTTTGGTTCTTCGGTCATCCAGAGGTGTATATTCTCATTCTGCCTGGATTCGGTATTATTAGTCATATCGTATCGACCTTTTCGAGAAAACCGGTCTTCGGGTATCTAGGCATGGTTTATGCCATGATCAGTATAGGTCTTCTTGGATTTCTTGTTTGGGCTCATCATATGTTTACTGTGGGCTTAGACGTTGATACCCGTGCCTACTTCACCGCAGCTACCATGATCATAGCTGTCCCCACTGGGATCAAAATCTTTAGTTGGATCGCTACCATGTGGGGAGGTTCGATACAATTCAAAACACCCATGTTATTTGCCTTCGGGTTCATCTTTTTGTTCACCATAGGAGGGCTCACTGGAATAGTTCTAGCTAATTCTGGGCTAGACATTGCTCTACATGATACTTATTATGTGGTTGCACATTTCCATTATGTACTTTCTATGGGAGCCGTTTTTGCTTTATTTGCAGGATTTTACTATTGGGTGGGTCAAATCTTTGGTCGGACATACCCTGAAACTTTAGGCCAAATCCATTTTTGGATCACTTTTCTCGGGGTTAATCTGACCTTCTTTCCCATGCATTTCTTAGGGCTTTCGGGTATGCCACGTCGCATTCCAGATTATCCAGATGCTTACGCCGGATGGAATGCTCTGAGCAGTTTGGGCTCTTATATATCCGTAGTTGGGATTTGTTCTTTCTTCGTGGTCGTAACAATCACTTTAAGCAGTGGAAAGAACAAAAGATGTGCTCCAAGTCCTTGGGCTGTTGAACAGAATTCAACCACACTGGAATGGATGGTACAAAGTCCTCCAGCCTTTCATACTTTTGGAGAACTTCCAGCTATCAAGGAGACGAAAAGCTATGTGAAGTAAAAGAAGAAAAGGTCGCCGACAGCTACTAAGATAAGAACCTAACAGAACTTTTCCACTATAGTCTCTTAGGGTGAGAAAACCACCACTTGTGTAGGTCGGGGTTGAGACAATCAATGACCAAAGAAAGAGATGATAAAGGACCAGACCCTTGAATGAATCACGACGAGGAGAAGGATGAGCGAGTGAAAACATGAGCAATAACGATTGAACACGTCGCTGTCGCTCTACCACGTCGCGATGCTCATCGGATAGTATAAATGGAAGGGTAGGGAGGTGTCCTTTATACTGAATTTGATCATTAATCAAGAAAGTTATACTGTCCGAGTAGAAAAAAAGCACCAATCAGTCAAGCTCGTGGCGCGTAGTGCCCCATAGTTCTCCTCACTTGGAGGGCGCATGCTATGCTGGTACATTTGCTTCTTATCTCTGTGGGTCTCGCGCTTTATTCTGATAAAGATCACAAAGCCCACCCGGGGATTTGATTGATTGAGAAAACTACCTAGGTCTCACAAGAGCCTCCGTAGAATCTCCTAAGCATGGTTATATTCCGGTCGGCTTTAGCAAGAAAAGCAAGGAACGGTAGATCTTTCGTAGTTTTGAATAGCGTCGGCCCTAGAGGTTCGGATTAGTCGTAAATAGCCCCAAAGGCTACTTATTTCCTCTGCGTAGCAGAGGTACTTATCTTATATTATATACAGTTAGTCTACGCCTTTGGGGCTATTTATCTCCTTGGGAATTTCTTTATAGCCCTTCGGAATTTCTATTTATTTTAGGTAAATATCTCCTTTATATTGATTTTAGGTAAATTCGGATTAGTCGTAAATAGCCCCTTTGGCTATTTCTTCTACTCAGCATAGCTGAGGTCTTTATATTATAGTAAGAGGGATTAGAACTTAATTATAGTAAGTAGGGCCTTTGGGGCTATTTATCTCCTTTCGTAAATAGCCCCTTTGGCTATTTATATGCCTCTGCGTAGCAGAGGTACTTATCTTATATTATATACAGTTAGTCTACGCCTTTGGGGCAATTTCTCTCCTTTAGTCGTAAATAGCCCCTTTGGCTATTTCTTCTACTCAGCATAGCTGAGGTCTTTATATTATAGTAAGAGGGATTAGAACTTAATTATAGTAAGTAGGGCCTTTGGGGCTATTTCTCTCCTTTCGTAAATAGCCCCTTTGGCTATTTATATGCCTCTGCGTAGCAGAGGTACTTATCTTATATTATATACAGTTAGTCTACGCCTTTGGGGCTATTTCTCTCCTTTAGTCGTAAATAGCCCCAAAGGCTATTTTTCTACTCTGCATAGCAGAGGTACTTATATTATATACAGGCGGATTAGAACTTAATTATAGTAAGTAGGGCCTTTGGGGCTATTTATCTCCTTTCGTAAATAGCCCCAAAGGCTATTTATCTACTCTGCATAGCAGAGGAACTTATATTATATACAGGCGGATTAGAACTTAATTATAGTAAGTAGGGCCTTTGGGGCTATTTCTCTCCTTTAGTCGTAAATAGCCCCAAAGGCTATTTCTCTCCCCAATATATATACAGGGGTAGCAGAGGTACTTATATTATAGTAAGGCGGATTAGTCTACGCCTTTGGGGCTATTTATCTCCTTTGGCGGAATTTATATTTCTTTTAGGCCATATATTTGAACTTATATAGTATGGCGGCCCTAATATATCGGGAACTTATATTATATTATATACAGGCTTAGTCGTAAATAGCCCCTTTGGCTATTTATCTGCTCTGCGTAGCAGAGGAACTTATATTATATACAGGCGGATTAGTCTACGCCAAAGGGGCTATTTATCTCCTTTAGATTGATTTTAGGGCTTAGTCGTAAATAGCCCCTTTGGCTATTTATCTGCTCTGCGTAGCAGAGGAACTTATATTATATACAGGCGGATTAGTCTACGCCAAAGGGGCTATTTATCTCCTTTAGATTGATTTTAGGGCTTAGTCGTAAATAGCCCCTTTGGCTATTTATCTGCTCTGCGTAGCAGAGGAACTTATATTATATACAGGCGGATTAGTCTACGCCAAAGGGGCTATTTATCTCCTTTAGATTGATTTTAGGGCTTAGTCGTAAATAGCCCCTTTGGCTATTTATATGCCTCTGCGTAGCCGAGGTACTTATCTTATATTATATACAGGCTGATTAGTCTACGCCAAAGGGGCTATTTATCTTCTTGGGGCAATTTATCTCCTTTGATTTTAGGCTATAATAAACCCGCGGGACATTAATCAAAACCAACCCTGGGCGAGGAACAGAGGAGCTACTAGACTCGTACCGAGGATTATCCACGATAAGGTGAGACTCACGTCGATTGCCTTACTTGTATAATTTCAAAGCAAAGCAAAGAAACACTAAACTACTACCCACCCCGAGGGGAAAACCCCATTGCAAGGTACTAAAGAAAGACTTAGGGGGATACAATCACCAGCTCCGGAACTCAAAACTAAAGTAGGAGCTAAAGTAGCCACAGCAGAAAGCAGAATGACAATTAAAAGCAAGGCTACTATGGCTAGCAATAGAACAACATATGGCAGAGCTACAGCTGCTAGTATAGCTATTAGACTTAGTAGGGGCACAAAAAGTAAAGTATTAAATCCATCCTTTAGTTTTCTCTGGAAAAGGGGAATTGAAAATGGAAAAGCATTCGCCCTATAAAAGGAGGTGTGGCTGACCTCGGAGTCAATGTAAATACAAGGTTCTCGGATTCCTTTCCGGCTATTTCATATCTATCAGAAAGAGAAAGAAGAGCTATAAGGGACTTTACTTGCTCGACTGGAAAGGGTGCTAGGGTCCTTGAAGAAAGAAATGAACTTCCTTAGAACCCATTCTATTCGAATAATTCTGCCTGTGAGCTATAGTCTGACTCCGCTGCCACCCTTGGTCTGCTTGTGACCTAGCACGGATGAAAGCTCTTTGGACGCTACCTCTATCTTATATCTTAATCTTACAGACGAGCCGATCTCATCTCCTATCCGTATTGAATGAAGGTCTTGCAGAGCCTAGAATGATAATCAAAGGCTAACTAACCTTCCCTCTTATAAGAGATCGGACATTTTAGGAACCTTCTAAATCTACTTTTTTCGGCATTTCCTAAATTTATGACTTATGTATTAGTTGCTCGCAACTCAGTAATTAATTTCTGTAGGGGTACTTCCTCTACCTCTGCTGAGTGTGGTGGGTGCTCTCCTTTAGCGGCGGTGGGTGCTTTACTTTTAGGGTGGGTGCTTTACTGCGCAAAAGTTCATTTTCCCTTGTTTTTCGCTTCCCTAAGGGAAAGCATATGGTCGAGCCAGCCTCCCCTGTGGCCTTTCCTTTGGTCGATCGCTTCGCTCCGGAAATTAATTTTAATGCTTTCTCGCTAGGTTAAGTATAATCCCAAACACCTCAACAGCCCCAGACCCCAGTATCAACTCAAAAGCCGCAGACCCCAGGAAAGCCGCAGACCCCAGTATCAACTCAACATCCGAGGCCCTAAGTAGTTCTTTTGATTAATGTCGCCCGTCCTTTGCTTTGTCCAAGACTAGCTCTAATCGAGGTTTTAAGGCCCATTAATATACAGTGGCGATAGTGACGTTAAAGGAAGGGTGCAATCGTGGGCTTAGAATGATTCTTTTTTGAGGTCGACCTAGACCCTACTTAGTACTTCTTTAAATTCCCTCCTTACTTTTTTTCTTAATGGCCCGTGTACCCTTTTTTTCAAGACTAGCTCTGTCCTAGGTTTTTCTGGCGCGAACTTATATAGGTTATATAGGTATGGGTCCTCTGTGCTCTTTTTTTAGTTCTACCAGTGCCCAATTGAGTCCTTATGTAAATTCCTTCCTTACTTTTGTTTGTTTTAGGCCCGTTACCTGCCTATCCCCTCTCGTGGTGGAGATAAGTACGGTTACCCCCTCTGACTCCCCGTTACTCTATACCAGTTGACCCTATATTAGGAGTTTCCCCTGACGCAGGAAAGCATAGAGCAGGTGGCGATACATCTATAGCAGGTCAGGATACAGCTACTACCAACGTAAAGTAAACCCTTCCTCTATATAGCAGTTCAGGATACATGAGTTCAGTATACATATCCTACCAACGTAAAACGTTCCTCGAGAAAGAAGGCAGCAAAGCTGTTAAGAAGTAAGGAAACCAGTTCACGAAAGAATTGAGGAAAGGAGGAAGGCCTTAAAGGCAGGAAAGAATTGAGGAACGCCAATTCAACAGCAAAGGCCGGAAAGACTGGGACAGCAAAGCCAGGAAAGACTTCAACAGCCAGGAAAGACAAGTAAGCAAAGGAGCAAGGACTTAAAGTAAGGAAGAAAGACAATTACTTCAACAGCAAAGGCAGCAAAGAAACGAAGTTCAGGTGAGGAGCGTAAGCCACTCGCCATTCTATTAGTAAGTTGGAGAGGAGCGTAAGCCCCACTCGCCATTCTATTAGTAAGTTGGAGAGGATACATCGCGTACCGCAGTTCAGGTGACGATACATCAGCAAGGAAAGCGGGTGAAGATACATATCTATCTAAACCCTTCCGCAGTTCAGGATACATCAGGAAAGCATATAGGAGTTGACCCTCCATCAGGAAAGAAAGAAAAAGGGGGGAGCACCTTACATATATAGGAGTTCGGGCAGATATTTGAGTAGTTCGGGCAGATAATTAGCAAGAGACAGAGGAACTTCGGGTGCTACGAGAGATAGAGGAACCCTTTACCCGGCTAAAGAGATAGAGGAACGGTTTACGGGGTGTAAAGAGATAGAGGAACGGGCTTTAGTACTAGATAGAGAACCCTACACGGGGTCTAAAAAAGAGAGAGTTCCAAGATAGAGGAACGCTTTACCCGGCTAAAGAGATAGTTACGAGATACAACGAACCCGTTACCCGGATAAAGAGATAGAGGAACGGTTTAGCAGTCCTTCCGGGGTGAAGGTTTCCCAAAACCAAGGAGTGTACAACTACTGAGAAATCCACAACTACTGATAAATCTACAACTACTGATAAAGAGCATGTCCATATACTTAATATGATAAATCCACAATGATAAAGAGTTTACGGGTACAACTACTCAGAGAGAGTACTTACACGGACTTACCATATACAACTACTCAGAGAGAGTACTTACACGGGCGACTTACCATCGACACGGACTTACCATGTACACGGACTTAACAGCTACAACAGCAGCTAAAGAAAGAGGTTAACCTTTAACAGAATGAACGGATCAGATTCCTCTTCCTCAGATATGAACGGATCAGATTCCTCTTCCTCAGATTCAGAGAACGCGCACTTAAGGGTTTCACTTAGGGTTGCTGACATTAACCTTGTCTATGAAACTCTTTCCTTGTATATGAAAATGCCCTTCTTGTATATGAGACTTCACAACTAGGAAACTTCCACTGTATATTAAACTGCCCTTGTACAACTATGAGAGACTGCCACTGTACAAAACAGCGGATAAAGAGATAGTGTTTACCCTTTAACAGACTTACCATCGACAACTAATGAGAAGGAGGGTACGGGTACAACGGAAGCTAAAAAGAGAGTTTTCACTTAAGGGTATACCAGCTCAGATTACTCAGATTCCAATAACAGCACGGATACAACTAGAGATTCCTAAGAGTCCAATACCAGATGGAACTTACCAGCCGGATTCAGAGAACGAGCACTTCCAGGAAAAAATAGAGTTAGGGCTTTTGAGAGAGAGTTAGCCCTTTGAGCGCGCACTTCTATAGAACGTACACTTAAAGGTTTATTACACTTAGCCGGAGAACACACTTCAGGGTTTTCCACTTATACGGAGAACGGCCCTTTTCAGGGGCAGATTCTTCTACTTTAGCTTTAGGAAGAACTTTAGCGGTACCTACTTTCCTCTACTTTAGCCCCAACTTTTCAAGCAACGAATTGATATACTTTTTCAGCAACAGATGCAGCACTTTTTCAAGGAGCAGATGCATAACCTACTTGATATACTTTGAAAGCCCCTAATTGATCTACTTTTTCAGTAGCTACTTGATATACTTTGAAAGCCCCTAATTGATCTACTTTTCAAGCAACAGATGCAGTACCTACTTGATCTACTTTAGCCGGAGCAGATGATTCGTAACTCCTATACCTGAAGTAACTACTAGAGCCAGCCCCGTACGAGAACTCCTTGATCTATACCGGTACCAGTCCATTTGTACTGTAACCCTTCCCCCGTAAGGCTTTCCCTGTATCTGTAGTCCCGCGTGAAGCGTTCCTCTCTTTTCTAGTACCTGTAACCCTTTTTTTCTTTCCTCTATCTGTAGTACCTGGAACAGGGTTGCTTTCCTCTATCTCTGGTACCTGCTAAAGCGTTGCTTTCCTGTATCTGGCAACCGCCAAAGATCCCCCAACAGAAGCACCTTCACCAGCAGCTGCATCAAAAGCATCTTCAACGGAGGATTACTAACTACTTGAACTCATCAGCTGCATAAAAAGCATTAGCCTCAAAAGCAGCACCAGCGGAAGCAACTTCACCAGCAGCTGCATCAAAAGCAGCACCAGATGATTCTCCTTTATCTACTTTTGCCTCAACAGAAGATGAGACTTTAGGAACTACTTTTGCCTCAACAGATGATTCCTCTGGGAGCCCTAGCCTCCCTAGCTACAGTCACTGCCTCAGCAGCCGCATTTCCTTCTACTTCAACAGCTTCCAAAGCCGTAAGCAACATAAGTGCAGTGTTTGGTCTCCGTCCTTTTCCTTTCTTTCCTTGCCCTTTCTTTCTTGCATTGACTCTTCTTTTCTGCAGTTGAGTTGACTCTTTCTTTCCGGTAATACTCAACCTTTGCTGGCATCTGTCTTTGTTGGGTTTGTTTCCGGGATTGCGGGTTAGTTTCTTTCCTTTCTTTTACAAACATAAACTTAAAGTGAATGTTTCCCCGCATATGTGTTTTCCGGATTTCAGGTTGAGCTCGGGAGGGGTTGCCTAGTCGGTCCGATGTGAGGTCCGTAAGGATCAAGGACGGTTGTTTGAGGGTCTAGTCGCCAGCCACGATGCGGGGTCCTGAGGGTGCAATCTTCCATAGAAAAGAAACTTCAACCCAATCTCTCCCCTACAAGGAAATCTCTAAATCGACATCCCCCGATCTTCGGTCAATACAATCGACAACTGAAATGGAATACCATCAACTCAATAGAAGTAACTGCCTCCCACTAAATACAAATTGCTCCTTTTCCTTTACGACAACCCTTTGACCTGCAATCGAGAACCCTACTTCCCTTCCATGGAAGAGAAGGGAAACCTCAAAACATACTAACATCGACAAAGGAGCAAGGAGAAATGCCACATCGACACATGCGACAGAAATACTCAATTCAAGGCCTCCAATCCCTTTCCTTTGAAATACTCCATTCAATTCAATAGAAGTAACTTCCCAACACCCTTTTCTCTATACTCAATGAAATCCCTATCAATCTACAACCACTGATAACATTCACAATCGAGGAACGAACAACCTGCAATCCTGCAATATAAATGAAAGCTATCAATCCCAGATCTTTCTATACTCAACCTAAGCAGCTTCATTGAGTCTTTCCGCTCTCTCTAGTCAACCTGCCCTCCCATTCCTCGTTAGACCAATCTCCTCGCTAAGCTCCTGGTCTGTGTCTGGTCCGTAAGGAAAAAGGGTTAGCCTGAGTCTCGCCTAGAATGAATCATTAGCTCATCGGTCTTGGTGGCTAAGGTTGGTTGGGACAGGTGGAATAACCGTAGTGGAATAACCGTACAAGTGGGAGAGCCCTACAAGTGGTGCAAGCCTCAGTTGCTATTCTGAGTTCTCCTCTTGCATTAAAGTAGTCTCTGGATGCCCTAGTAGTGGAAACTCTTTAGCACGAACTTCACTGGCTAGCTGGACTATGACGGGTACAAGCCGCCTGATCTTCATAGCTCGTAGACTTGTGGGCTCGCTTGTGCCTCCTATGTGGTTGGCCTTTGCCTCCTAGAGATGGCAAATCCTACTCTGCGGAGGCTGAGTTCGAGATCAAATCCTCACAGTGGGAGTGCTAAGGAGACTATTAATAAGAGTGGAGTTAAGAGTAGAGTTCATCTATTAATATAATTATAATTAGAGGAACGACCACAGGGGAGCGTAAGCGAGAGCAACGAGTGATAACAGTATACGACGTCTCGCAATTATACTGGTAATAATTTAAGGTAAGATCTTTCGTAGTGCGTTACTAAGGGGTCCCCTTTCCTTTACTATCGCTGGTACCAACCAAATGCCAAGCTTATTGTTGCAGATCTCTCTGAGGGGTCCCCAACCCCAACTTCAAAAGGGTCAACAACCCCAACTGGAAAACCGAAACTCGAAATGCCAAGGTGCTGGTTTCCGATCTTCTAAGGGGTCCCCAAGCGAAACTCAAAATGGCAAGCTTACTCTTAATGAACTCAAAATGGCAAGCTGCAAATTTCCGATCTGCCAAGCTTAACTGTCACTTCATGAACTCTAAATGCCCAACTCTTTACTTCATGAACTCTACCCAGCTGCCAACGTCATAAGTTCTATAACCTCATAAGTTTCACGTGGGGTTTTCTTTTCCTCGCTTCACTTCGTGCCATCATCCTGATGAATCTATCTCTTTTCTCCTACCTTCTTCTATGGACTCTTCTCTTGACTCCTTTCCTTGCCGTATCCCGATGGGTTTGCTTTTTTGTACCTGTGAATTTCGCGGAAAATACCTGATTTTCTCTAATGGCAGACCCGAGGATTGAACTTCGTAGGAGTGAATGGAAGGTCTTTATAAATCTTACAGAGTAAAGAGAACTACATAAATTTACTTTTATATTAGGCGATTCCGGAAATACGGATTCAACTTCAACTGCATAAGAGTCAGCGCAGTTATGGAGGAATCAGGGGTCGAGTCCGGAAATGAAGAATCAACTGCGGCCCCTAGTAGTGAAGCTCAGGTATGGAATTGCCTGGGACCCTAGGAGAGGAGAGTACTACGTAAGCATCATAATCAGCGGCTACTAAAGCATCACCGGAAGCAATAAATACAATGGATTACTAAATACTTGAGAGATTATTACTAAATACTGGAATCAGCATCCCTAGGAAAAGCCGGATCGACTTTAGCCCCAACTTTTGCAGCACCATAGGAGTCTTTTCTATCTACTTTAGGAGCAACTGCACCAGCATCAATAGGATAGGAACTCCAACAGCAAGAAGGTGGTCTTCAGCCCCAACTTTTGAAGCCCCAAAGGATTCTCCTTTAGGAAGAACTTTTGCAGCACCAGATTTCTCTACTTTTGCATCAACAGCAGGAACTAAAGGAACTAAAGAAGGAACTAAAGATGCATCAACAGAAGGAACTACTTTAGCCCCAACAGCGGGATCTACTTTAGGAACTAAGGAAGCAACTGCACCAGCATCCCCAGGGGATGAGACTTTAGGAACAACTGCACCAGCAGCCCTGAACTTTTCGGGCCCCATAGGAGTCTTATACAGGAACTACTCTACCCCAACAGGCGAAGCCCTATCAACCCTAGTAACTGCCCCAGCCCCAACTGAGTCCTTGAGTACCGTTTCCCCTGCCTTTCCTTCGTCTGTGTGTACTTGCTGTACCCTTACTTGCCTATCCCCTTTCTGGGGACCTCTCCCCGGCAACAGAGCATAAGGAAGTCTCGGGCATAAGCCCCTACCCTACTCAGAAGCCGAAGCCCCCGGATCAACTTCAACAGCCGAAGACCCCTCAGCAGCCGCCGGAGCTAAGGATCAACTCAAAAGGCCAAGACCCCAGGTGCTTTCCTTTACCCCGAAGACTCAACAGCCGAAGCCCGCCTCAGAAGCCGAGGACCCCGCAACAGGAGCAACTGCAACAGCAACAGCCCTACTAATATATCGCTGCAGCAGCAGCATCCCTAGACGACTCACCTGCATCAGCACTACTGGACTAGTAAGGAGCACCAATGTACTCACTAACAGCAGCTCCAGTGACAGCTCCAAAGGCAGAGTCTGAAGTGCCATCTCCAGTGACAGCTCCAAGGGCATCCCTAATGTACTCGACAGTAGCAACAGGAACACTAGCGTCAGCAGCCCCAGAGGATTCTCCTTTATGACCAACTGCCCCAGCAACAACTGATTCTACTTGAGGAACTACTTTTGAAGCCCCAAGTGAGTCTGAAGTGCCATCTCGAGTGACAGCTCAAAAGCCCTAAGTGAGAGCTCAACAGCAGCAAATTACAGTATTACGCACCAGGAACTGACGCGTGGTCAGCCCTATCTACAGGAACTGCAAGAGCAGCAGCTTTAGCAACAGGAACTGCAACAGCGACACTAGACTCAAGAGAATACTACCAGCCCCAACTGCACCAGCCCGAACTTTTCAAGCCCCAACTGCCCCATCCCTAGGCTTGCTTATAAAAGCTGCCTCGACTTTAGCCCCAACTTTTGAAGCCCCAACTGAGTCTCCTTTATCTACTGAAGCTGAAGCCCCAACTGGGTCTTCTAGCTTAGGAACTACTTTTCAAGCCCCGAATTTGCATCAACGGAAGTTTAGGAACTACTTTTGCATCTGCATCAACAGAAGATTCTACTTGAGGAACAACAGGTTTAGGAACAACAGGAACAACTGAAGCCCCACCTGAGTCTTCTACTTTAGGAAGAACTGTACCAGCCCCAACGGATTCTGAAGTGACAGGTTCAACAGAAGCAACAGTGACAGGTTCAACCGAAGCAACTAAAGGAGCAACTGCAAGAGCAGCCCCCCAATGGAGCCTCACTAACAGTAGCATCACTAGCAGCAGGAGCACCATAAGCCCCACTAGGCACTTTCACTAGTAGCACTATCCTTTACTTCAAGAGCAACAACAGAAGGAACTAAAGGAGCAGCAACAGCAGGAACACTAGCAACAGCAGCACCAGTGGCTTCAAAAGCAACTCCCGAAGTGCCAGCTCCAAAGGCTGCCCTAATGGACTCGACTGCATCCCCTCGGCTTGCTTCTAAAAGCAGGATCTACTTTTGCAACTAAGGAAGCCCCATAGGAGTCTTCTACAGTAGGAACAACTTTGAAAGCACCGACTGGATATACTTTTGCGGGAGCATATGATTCTACTTTTACCTAATTTATCTACTTTGAAAGCATTTACTGAGTCTAATTTATCTACTTTTAAAGCAACGAATTGAGAGACTTTTGCCGTAGCTAATTTCTCTACTTTTGCCTACGAATTACTTAACAAATGCCTAATAATTACTACTCAAAATCAGAGTATGAAATCGGATGTTTTTGATGTTCAAAAACAGATTCCAAATGAGAAGTCTAATAATGATCATAGAAGTAATTACTCGCTTCGCTTAATGAATTGCCTCGCTACTTCTCCTTCAAATCCTTCTTTGTAGAAGTGCGTGACTAACCTCTTCATTATTGGAAATGAAACCCCGATGACTAGTCTTATCTGGGCTCCGGCCCCCCTATGACTAGTCTTATATAGGCCCCGGGCCGATTTTAATGGTTTTGCCACTAGGTTTCAAATTCGCTTTTATCAAAGAAAATTTAGATCAACTTTTTCCGACTTTGGGACCCTAAGCACCCCACGTAATATTTGGCGTGCCCTCCTTAAGTAAGTTCTATATAAAGAACACTACGAAAGATCTAACCTTAAGGCAAATCCAATTTATGCCAGTAAGTTCATGGCTGAGCGAACTGACTTCCTGGGCACGCTGTTCCCGGGGTTTTCAACTTTTGTACAACTTCGGGCCCGGTTCTATAGGGAAAAGAGAGTTTATGCCACCGGAGTTTTCGCCTTCGGCCACTCCTTGTGTCCCCGGCCCCAGTAGCTGCATTCCTAGCCCATGCCCTAGCATCCCTACTGTACTGACTCCCAACCAGTAAGAGCACCCGTAGGAGCCCCCCTGTCTGTACACTTGCCACCGGGAGTAGCCCCAGTGTCCTAACTAGGAATAGCCGCCCTGTCCCACTATGCCTACTATCAATAGTGTGAAGAGTAGTACTACCTTAGCCACCACAGCCTAACAAGCAGCAGCAGCTATAGCAGCCTTTATGGTACCTACTTCTTCTTTGTGGGTTTTTTGGCCTGCCATCATAGTAGTTATCATTGTCATTATTATTTCTATTGTGGCCATGGGTCCTCTTCTTTAAGTTTTAGCTGCTGATAGTGGTTGTATGCCCGTAAGGGTTTCTTTCTGGCCGCTCCATAGTTATTCCCCTCGGGGCGTGCGAGAGTCAGATTTCCCATTTAAAATAAGTAAACATAACTACGCATACACACCATCAGCTGCTAAAACAACGGAAGCTGCAACCATAGCTGACAAAGGAGAAATCAGAATGATAATTATAACTACTATGGCACGCAATCAAACTAATACTCACGAGGGCATAATAAGAGTAGCTACTAATAATAAGGACGTACCTAGAACAAACAACACTTAGGGCACTTATCTTACGGATGTAGAAGCTGGGATAGTACGGATGCTGAGATGCAGTTACTGTAGCTGGTACTACTTAGCTAGGGCTCCTAGGGTGGCTAGGGTGAAACCAAGCAACAAACCTAAAGGATCACTTAACTCCCCCCGCCCGGGCCCCCCGGGGCTCCCTAAACGGGTAAACCTCAAACAGTAGAACACGGCCACTCCTAGAATAAGCTGGGGATACAATAGAAAGGACATAAAGAAAACTACTCTCGCACACCCCGAGGGGACTATGGACAGGTAATAAAGAAATACTGAGGATACCAATCACCACCAGAAGCTGAAGCTACAACAGAAGTAGGATCTAAAACAGCTAAGGAAGAAAACACTAGAGTGAGAGACCTTAAAGGATTAATAATAATAATAACTGACATACGCATTATGGCTACCCACCCTGGGAGATTAACTGCCATACTACGCCTTTGGGGCTTTTGGGCTTAGTGGATTATACACGTACTCCGACTTTGAAGCTTACCCGGACTCAGACCTGGGATTAGTGGCTTACCTGTCTGTACTCGGACCCTTGGCATTACCTGGACTATGCCTGGGGATTAGTAGCTGACCTATCCTATGCACTTGGCGCTTACCTCTACAATATACTAAATATATGACTTTGCCCTGGGTTGGTCCTTGCACAGGTGCCAGGCAATAGTTGTCCTTGCCCCGGTCCCGAGCGGACCGAAAGGGGAAAGTCAGGCCATACTATAATAAATTGGGACGCTGGCTAAAAACCAACAAACTCACTGGGCGAGCAACAGAACAATACGGCCACTCCTAAATAAGCTGGATTATCCACGATAAGGTGAGACGATAGTCGATTGCCTTACTTGTATAATTTCAAACGAAAGTCAGGAAAAAGACTACTATCGCACACCCCGAGGGTATTCCTGGATAGGGCTCGACCAGAAGAGAACTTAATTATAGTAGGGGCCTCAAAGAACTTACTAAGGAGGGTACTATACTATACTATACTGGTAATAATCCGCTTTGGGAGAGGGGAGACAATAGAAAGGAAAGGGCATAAACAAAACAACTACAATATTAGAAAGGACATCAATCCATAAACTACTGCACACCCCGAGGGTATCCTCGATAGAGCTCGACCAACGGGAGAGGGGAAATAACCATAGAAACTACTAAATAAAACAAAGGAACGATAGAATACCCAGAAGCTAAAACTGAAGCGGGAAACACCACAGCCAAGGAAAACACCAGAGCTACACACCCTGTGGCATTAACTGGAATAACCCTTTAGGTGGCTAACCACCTTGGGAGATTACCTCGAATACGAGACTCCGCCGTGGGCGATTACCTAGACGACTAAGGGTTACCTCGACTCTGCCATGGGATTAGTAGCTGACCTATCCTATGCACTTGGAGCTGACCTCTACAATATACTAAATAGACGACTGTCCCCTGGTCCGGGTTGGACTTAGGTCCAGGCACTAGTTGGACTTGCCCCGGTACCGAGCGGCCATAAAGAAAACCAAGGCCATACTATAATAAATTGGGACGCGGGCTCAAAACCAACAAACTTACCTGGGCGAGTCACACTACAATACTTCCCCGAGGGTATCCTCGATAGAGCTCGACCAACGGGAGAGGGGAGGACAAAGCAAAGAAACATCAAATACTACACACCCCGAGGGATAACACATTGACCGGTACGAAATAAACCCTTACGGGGCATACAACCCCAGAAGCTACAACTGAAGCGGGATCTAAAATAGCCACAATAGAAATAATAATAATAATCAGAATGACAATAGAAGAAAGGACTATCATGGCTAGCAAGAAAACCTATAGTCCAGTCGCGGATAGCTATGAGATTCTTATTCTTATTATATTCTTGTACAGGATTCTATTCTTATTATATTCTTGTACAGGATTCGAACCTTCTTCAGGTCATGAGCCTGATGAGTTGACCCATTACTCTACCCCGCTTCTTCCCCTTATCCTTCTCCTGATCTTCATCGTCGTTGGTCCTTTTTTGACATAAGAGGCGCCTAGAGATTTAGAGTCCGCCGCGGCAACAGATATCAGACCAACGTCACACCGGCAACACAATATCTAAATGGGGGCAAGAGTACTGACGGTTTATTGAACACCTTGCCAATCGTACAAGCAAGGCAACAATAATTGAGTTCGTTCCTTCAGTGGGTCACTTTCTACGTGCATGAGTTGGAGACTACCGGGGCAGAGTTATGGCTCCTTCTAAGTAACGGGATAGATCTTTCGTAGTATTAGTGTTCTTTAGAATTCAATATATACTGTAATTTATCTCGAAATCAAAAATACTGTAATTAATTAATCTGCTGATTGCAGACGTCAGGGAAGAGTGTATGGTATTTCCCATAGCCATTCACTATTCAAAAAAAAACTATACGGAAAAAAAGATTCTTACTGTTTTTTATGGGGCCCCTGACCCTGCCATACTAACTTAAAGCGATCCCAATATTGCGGGCAAGAGTCGTTCATACAAAGGGGGGTATTTCCATTCAAAACTAATACGAATAAAGATCTATCAACTTACTAATTAAGGGCCCGTTACTTAATAGTCGAAAGATGCCTATCGGGGATAACGACGCGGTCCACTCTCTTCTCATTTTCATATCATACAAGTAGAAGTATACGTATACGTAATGGGAAGATCTAAGGTAGCCAGGGATTGAATAGAGAAATGCATACGAGCAGGTGGTAGGTAAGGGAAGGAATTGAAGGGGCAGGAGGGAGTAGTCAGTTCCGTAGGGCAAAGCCTTCCACGACTTTGGAGGGTAAGCAAAGCGCTAGTTCCTTCCGGTATAACCAGAAATTCATGCCTTGCTCTTCGCAGCACATAAGATGCGAGACTTTATTGAATAAGCTCATGCCCGCACTGTATCAAGAGAAGGTAGAATTCGAGTCGGGGAAGCCCTCGCTCGGACCCATACATAAGTGTGCATTGCTTTAGATTAAAGGAGAGGGAATTTATTATATACTGGGGGCTCGAAATACAGATAGGGCGGGGGTTGAGTATCCGTTTTTTCAAAATGAGGAATCGAGTTTAGTATAAATCGTATCAAATTGAAAAATGAGGATTCGAGTTTAGTATATAGGCATGTTGAGCCTTCTGTATCTCATAATTTATTAATATTAGTATTTGGACCTTCTGTATCGAAGAATTTCTTTATTATTGGGACATAGGGTGAGTCATTAATTAATTTGTGCTTTAGGATGGAATCTCATAATTTCTTTATTATTGGGTGAGTAATTTGGATTTATAGGGTGAGTCATTTTATTTATAGGGTTCGTAATTTGGGTGAGTTTCTTTATATTTATAGGGTTATCGTAATTTAGGAGTGCTTTAAAAATTCTTAGGATAGTTCGTGCTTTATAAATTCTTAGGCTTAGTAGAATTTTCTTTATAGGGTTCGTAATTAAGGAGTGCTTTAGGGGTTAGGCGGGTTCGTAATTAAGGAGTGCTTTAGGGGTTAGGCGGGTTCGTAATTAAGGAGTGCTTTAGGGGTTAGGCGGGTTCGTAATTTGATTTGAAGGGTTTGAGCCAAAAGTTCAAAATTAGGATTCGAGATTTGAATCTTGTTATAAACTCGAAACCGGTTGATTTTTTCTTCTTTATTTCCCTTAAAAGGGTGCCATTCGATGTTGTTGCATTTTATTTATACGATACGCATATATTGCGTGATACTGGTCCCACACTGAGGTATCTAAGGTGCAGGCGTGGGGAATCTACCTTCATCGTGCCTGCCAATCATTCTGTGTGCTTCTCACCCATTGGATTTAGACTGACAACTGTGAATCGAACCACTTGCATTTAAAGACCGGACAAGAAGAGGTGCGAAGCTGATATGCCTAAAAAAGTGTACCTGGTGCGGCAGAGGAAGGAGATCTCGGATCCCAAGGACAAGGAGCGAGCGACGCCAACAGAAGGGAAGGAGTCATTCTATTAATATAGCTTAGAAGGAACGAGTCTCTCTGATAAGTTGAAGCAGTCTTTGTTCCATTCAAATCTTTATTTCGATCAAAAATAAAGATAAAAAAAAGATGACGATTCGACGTGCCATTTATCCGGTAAAGTTATGAGATTCTTTATATGAAAAGTAGCCTATTCAAAACACGAATAAAGACTCCAGCAGATTATTACCAGTATAGTTGCGTGCCCGGAAAATAAGTACGCTCAGCCATTCACTCTTACCTTTCAGTCGAGCCTATCAGGGGATACCCTCTCCTGGAAGAACTTACTAAATAAGGGGCGAGCCTATCAGGTCTACAATCTTCCCTTATGGTCGATCCCGGCTTACTATATATTCCATCGTCGGCCCTTATTAAAATCAAAGACTTTTTTAATTATTCCTCCCCAAACCCAGGAGCGCTTGAGCGCTTTACGCCCGAGGACGATTAAATTCTTTCATTGCAGATTTTTGATCTTTCTCGCGTGACTCGACCGGAGGGTGAAATAGGTGTACACACCATTGACGTAATACCATAATATTTGCTAGCCCAAAGCCATTCACTCTAACCCAGCACCAGTCTAACATGGCAAGATATTAGTAAGTCCGAAAGATCTACCAGTCGAGATCTTTTCTTTCAGAACCTTGTTCAACAGCTGTTGCCGGAGCCTTGCGTGAACGCCGTTGAACCACCATCCATGGACCAAAAGGCTCATTCGGATCGTGCACCAAACCCGATTGATTAGGTGTGCCCGGGTTCGGTTGATGTTCCTTCTGACCCTGAGATTCAGAATGTGAGGTCTCCATCATTTTAAAAGGGCAAGCTTCTGCTCTATGCCCAACTACGCCACAATGAAAACAAATAGTAAATAGAGACTCATATTCAACTCTCTGTAAGTGCCCATCCACAAGAACCACAGGCACAAGAGGCTTAGAGAGATCTACCTCCACACAGATCCTGGCAAATTTTCCACGAGTAGCCAGATGTGTATTAGCATCAATACGCAGTGGATTCCCAATTGCCTTGCCAATTTTAATTAGAACATCAGCATTGAAATACTCTATCGGGAGTTCAGGCAGCCTTACCCATACTGCAAACATTCCAAATGTAGCACATGAAGGCTTTTTTTTGGGTTTCCTTCTTTGAACTAGTATGTAGTGGCCAAGAATTCGCCATGGACCTCCAGTCAAGACCTTAATCATGTCCATTTTATTGACAAACTTTACCACATAGAATCCCAACCCTAAGTCAATGAACTCTATTTCATCATCGGGTAACCAGAGCTTAAGCAGCCGATCACTAAGAACTTTATAATTCTGAGTCCTTCCCAGCATCTTAATGATGAGGCATGATACCCAGGGCTTGCGCAATTCCTTCTTCATATCTTTGTCAATTCCTACACGAGGAACGCTCTCAGGGAATCCCTCTCCATCCTTTTCATCATCTTCCCACATCTCATTCTCATCAAAAGCCATTTTGTCAATAATCCCAGGGTTGCCGATTTGCACACCATCCTGTCTTCTAATCAACATGTCTCTAAAGGATCTGCTCATATTCCCCTGTTCCCGTTCTGCAATACCCCCAATAACTCCATGCGAAACGATTGGTGTATCGCCAGTATCCATCCCTGAATCGCCATCTTTCACTTTCCTAGTACTTCTTTCTAAGGCATCTGTTTCCTCCGTCGAGCGAGAGTTTTCTTCCGTCGCCATGGCTTTTGTACAGACATTGATTGTTCTTTGTTAATGAAAGTTTCCATGGGAGGATGGGTCTCAGTCCCTAGACGAAGACTTGCTGCTTCCCATTGTAATTGCCATTGTAACACCTGTGTGGCCCAGCCCATAAGGGCCATGCGGACTTGACGTCATCCCCACCTTCTACGTATCTTAGCCTACCGGTGACCGGCTTTAGAGACCATTTCGGCCTACACGGGGCTAAGCTCTATTGGGCGCAGCTTTTTCGATCCAAGCAAACTACTCGAAAAAACAAACGAGAAGAAACCTAATAAGCAATTTGTTTCTTTAACTTTAAACAAACAGACGGATACTGGAATAAGGTGCTGTCACTATAGGTTCGAGTAAGCTGACTGGGCTAACCTCAGATTATAGGTCAATAAGTGAGACAGAGGTTACTGGGGAAAGGCGAGAAAGCAAGTCCATCAAAATCAGTCCATTTATTTCGTAACCTTTACTTGGAAGACTAAACCCGCGCCTTACCTAGGGCTGCAAGTAAGAACTTCACATCCGGATTGGACACAAACAAGCGCACCAGCTATATATAATAATTCTCCCTAATCATAGGCCGGTCAGTTCAAAGCTCTAAGAGGAATAAAAACCTCCATATCTTACCACTGCTTTACTCTTTGAGTTGATAGCCAAAGAGATATTCTAAATAATGTTGGAAGGGGGATACTACTAATGCTTGCTTCACTTCAATCGCTTTCTTTCTCTTGTGGTCGACTACAATTGAAAGATTCGTTCCTTTTTTTTTTAGGATTGGGGCGGTGTCCGCCCACTAATGTAAAGATTGGGCGGGGGAGAGGTGATTTCGACAAAAGAGAATTTTTTTTTTGATTGAGTTCCAGGCTTAAGAGCCGAATTAGCCATTGGGATTGGTGTACAGACAGATTGAGATTCGTAATTAGCTGCAATAAAAGAATACGCTCTTTCGACAGAGAAGTGAACAACTCCGATCTGCAGATAAGAATAAGGATAACCTTTCAAGGGCTTGAAAGAGGCGGAGTGAAAGAGAGAAGAAGGAGTACCGAGCTCAAGGCCCTTCTTATTTGACTTTGACTCTGCTAGAACTGGCTTCTTTTTTGGATGGCGCTTCTCTATGGAATCTTGTTCTTACTGCCTTCCTAAAGAGCTATGCGACATCACGGATCAAGCTTTCCGAGTTGTTTATTTCCAAAACGAAAGACCCTACCTTTTTTTTCTTCGACTCTGTATCTAGATCCTTAGAGGGTGGTAGCCCTATATCTTTAGCTTCCACTTTCCCATCAGATGCTTTTCTAGCTTCTCGGAAGGGGTCTGGATCTTGTTGCCGAAGCTCATAATTCCGGGTTTCGTGTATCAATGCTTTTAGATTCGAAATAAGGGTGGTCGAAGATCAGGCTTGACTGACCGACTTCATTGACGGCGCATTTCGTTCTGGGTGGTCTTTCAGTGATCATGAGTGGCCTCTAAAGTCTTGGTAGCCTTTAGTCACTTTTGCTTATCTATCTTTTCCCATAGGATTCTAAACCTTCCCCTGATCTACGATTACCCTAGTTTCCACTTTTTGTAAAAGTTTGTTGGTTCGGCAAATTATCCAGTGGCAGCTCTTTCTACGGATTCGTCTGCTGACGAGGATTCTGATGTTTTGGGATTTATAAATTCATTTTCTTCCTTCCCCGAGCCCACCTTTAGCCCTTTCTTCAACTACTATTGTGTAGGAACAAATTTTTCGAGTTGTTATGTTAAACTCCAATTCATTATCATCGCCAAGTGCATGTCCCAACATGCCCCTATCTACACTCGGTTTTTCCCTTGCAGCCCCATAAAAACCAAGCCCCATTTCCCCTAATGGTCTAGCATCGTGAGAAAATGGTTGTTGAGAATTATGAAGGTTAGAAGTCTGAGGTATCCCACCATCTCTGATTACCAAGGCTGAATTTCTCGGCACTCCAGATGCTCCTACAAGATTGGTAACATCATTCAGTCCTTCCCTCTTTTCCTCCCATTTTTTCCTCCTATCTTGCGATCCCTGTGATGCCACTACGACAAGAGTGTCGTCACTCTGAATATCCTTGCCCAAAGCCTTTGATTGCCCCCTATTTGACACCCTAGCCGAAGCTTTCTTTCAAAGCCTTCTTGAATTGCTCTTTAGCTTCCCCTTTATTCAAACTCTTAGTTCCCTTCGAAGTATTTCCTTTCTCCAATGTGACTTCCAAAGAGTTGGGAACTACTTCCTCATCTTCTACTCCAGTATTTTCATCATCCAAGACAACAAATCTCGAGCCCGAATCCTTCTTTGCCTTCTTAGCCTCAGCCTTGGTATTGTAGAGAGTTGGTTGAACTGTAGGGTTCTTTTTACCATCAGTAGAGGCTTCTCTCTCTGCAACAGGTTTGTCTTCCTTAGCAATCTTTGCCTTAAGATCTGCTATCTGATTGTCTCTTAAAGCATCCTTCTCTGCTATCATAGCCTTAAGCTCTGCAATCTGATTGTCTCTTAAAGCATCCTTCTCTGCTATCATAGCCTTAAGCTCTGCAATCTCTTTATCCTTCTCTGCTCTCATTGCCTTAAGCTCTGCAATCTCTTTATCCTTCTCTGCTCTCATTGCCTTAAGCTCTGCAATCTCTTTATCCTTAAAAAAACCCTACGGGGCTCCTAAAGTTAAAGTAGATCCTGGGGCTAAAGTCGATCCCGCAGGTGCGGCTACACTAGATCCTGCTTTTAATAGGGATGTCGATCCCGCAGTTGTTCATAAAGTAGCTGGGGCAGTTGCGGCTAAACTAGATCCAGCAGTTGCAGTTGCGGCTAAAGTAGCAGTAGCAGTTGGGGCTCAAGTCGATACTGCTTTTCCTACTCTATTGCTGGCCTAGGCTTTTGAGTCCTTCGGCTTAGGCTTCTGAGTAGGCACCCTCGCCTCTTGAGGTAATCAGGGGCTTCGGCTTCTGAGTTAGTAGTTTAGGCATCAGCACTCCTCGCCTTTGGAGGCTGGGTTGTAATTATATACTATGTACTCGGGCACAAGGAAAGAGCACCCTTAGAAGGGGGTACTCGGATGTTGAAGGAGGGCACAAGTAGGTCTTCCGCTTCAGCACCTTCGGCTTTTGAGTCAGCGCCCGCTTAGTCAACGCCACGCACGCCTCACTCATCATACCCTAACGCGTCACGCCTTATCTTTCTGTTGCGAGCAACTCGCTTGCGAACAATACAACAGGAGTAACAAATACCGGAACTAAGGACATACTTCCATCAGAAGAAGAAGAATTAGACCTATCAACATCATTCTTGGCACGTCAATCACTTTTAGTCGCACTTGCTCACTTAAAAGAGTTCCTACTGCTCCTTTAAAAAAGTAGCTGTAGCTAAAGGTGCGGCTTTACAGAGTACACTGGAGCTACTACAAGGAAGGGATGCTCACACTGAGAGGCAACTGTACACACTGAGGACAATGGAGCTACTGAGGACACTCATCCTAGGGATGCAGCTGCTCACACTCTTAGGATGCCACTGAACTGACTCGGGCCACTGGGGCTAGGGCTGGTGCCACTGGTTGCCAAGGGGCAGATAGAGGAGTTCCTGCGGTTTTGTTTATGTATTGCCTCGGGTTTTGTTATACTGGTAATACCTTGCGTGCAAACTCCAAGGAGCTAGCGAAGGGACTTCCCGAACTCACAAATGAGGGTTATACAATTTACTATGGCCAACGCACAAAAACAATGATTCTATAGGCAAACACGCGCTAGAACGAAGTTTTAGTCTCCACTTGAGGCAAAGTACGCAAGCCCTAAAGGGGAAATCAAACGCAACGATTACTTACCTACCTCCCCCCTGCCCCCCTCCGGGGGGTCCGAACACAAGGGATATGTACAATACAACTTAGACACTTAAACTTACTGGCACTTAAACTTACTTAAGGTTGCGAGCAACTCCTTGCGAGCAATGTCATCAGAGGAAATTAAGAAAAGCGACTAAGGAAACCCTTACCCAAGAATTGGAAGCTGCCTTTGCCTTTCAAGCTCCAGACTTTCAAGCGGCCTTTACTTAAAAAAAAAAGAGTACATTTGGGGATATTCTAACACTTACTACTTAAATTATAATATATGGCTTAAAAAGGTACTAGTAAATCCAGCCCTTGCAAAAGCTGCTACTACTGGTGTTGATAGTATAGCTCCTACTCTTATAAATCTTATAAAGTAAAGACATATGATGCGACTACGGCTACCGAGGCTACTATTACAGATACCACTGTTGTTACTAAAGTCAATACGGCTACCGAGGCGAATGCTGCTACTGAAGCTACTGAAGCTACTGAAGCTATTGTTGCTACTACGGCTACTACTGGGGCTCTTTGAGTTCTGACTTATCTTGCTCCTTTCGAGTTAAGGATATGTCGCGGCTGTGGCAGCTGTAAAGCATCCATCCATAAGAGACTTATGCTACGGCACGGGTTGTCCTTGTCTAGTTGTCCTTGTCCCCGGTACTGGTTGTTCCTTGGCCAGGTACTTAAAGGTCCCAAAGCTAGGACGTATGCAGGACTTCAAAACCATAACTTCAGCAACAGAACACACAAAAGATCTCTCCCCGAGCGGAGACATACGAGAGGCAGGAAAGAAATCAACTCAAATCTACCTAGAGGGGACCATTGAAGCGACAGATAAAAATACTACCAACGCATACAACCCCAGAGGCTGAAGCTGCAGCAGCTGAAGCTACAACAACAGCTGCAACTAAAGCTGCTACTAGAGAAAGAAGAATGAGGGGAAGCACTACTATGATGGCAAGACACAAAACATACTACAGAAGAGCTAGTACTAGTACAGCAGCTAGTAGTGGAGTAGTTGTGGCCATAACCTAGTACGGAGCTAGTACAGCTGGAGTATGGTACCTAAAAGTAATAACTACTATGGGGACAATGAAGCTAATGCCCGGGTCGGGTGGAGAGTTACAGTGTGGAGCTACTCTACTTACTGGGGTTCTAGTTACCGAAGCTGTTGAACGTTGAACTAAGTACGTGAGTCATTTACTGGAGCTGGTACTACTGTTGCTATGGATGCGGCTACTAGGGAGGCTACGGCTACTATGGTTAAACACCTCACGCAAAGACAAAGATCACATAACTCCCTCCAGCCGGGGGTGCCTAAAGGGATCAACCACTCACGTATAAAAGACTATCCCCGAGGGTATCCTCGATAGAGCTCGACCATAAGGGTAGACCTAGGATAGGATATCCCCTGATAGGCTCGAGCGTAGCGAGAGGGTATACCAGGCCCCCATTAATAAGTACTCGCAACTATACTGGTAATAATTTAAGGAGAGGGTATACCGGGATAGGCTCGAGCGTATGCGAGAGGGGCGACCATAAGATAAGGGAGAGGGAGAGGGGAGACAATAGAAAGGAAAGAGGTAAAACAACTCAAATCGACCCCGAGGGTATTCCTGGATAGGGCTCGACCAGAAGAGAACTTAATTATAGTAGGGGCCTCAAAGCCATGTTAGCAACTATACTGGTAATAATCTGCTTTGGATAGGCAATCCAAAGCTACGCCTAAACAAATACAAGGAAGGATACAATTACCAGAACTCAAAAGTAAAGGAAGGTACAGCAAAGCCAAGGAAAACAGTAGAAGCTCCTACAAAGGGGGATTACCTCCACTATGCCTTTGGCAAAACAGTAGAACAACCAGGAGAAAACAGTAGAAAACCAGTAGAAGCTGCTACCTTATTGACTTACCTGTACTCAGACTTAGTAGCTTACACGTACTCCGCCCTGGTGGGATTAGTGGATTACACGTACTATGCCCCTTTGGCTTACCTGTACTCTTGATGCAGCTCTTGCTGCTGCTAGTGGTAGAGGCTTTACAGTATATCGACGCTGCTCTTGGGGGTCAGTAGAGTAGTACATTGGGGCGGCTGCTCGGGAAGTAAAGGAGAGGGCTACGGCTGGTGCTACTCTCTTGAAAAAAGTCACTGTGGCTAGGGCTGGCGCAGTTGTTCCTACTGTAGAGAAAGTCGTTGCTTTCAAAGTAGTAGTTCCTAAAGTAGTAGAATAATCCTCTGGTGCGGCAAAAGCTGTAGAAGAATCTGGTGCTGCTTCAGTAGACTCAGTTGCTACTAAAGGAGAAGACTCACTTGGGGCTAAAAAAGTAGACTCACTTGCGGCTAAAGTAGACTCACTTGCGGCCTCAATATAAGTAAGTTGCAGTTGCTACTAAAGGAGAATCAGCTGGGGATGCAGATGCATCTGTTGCTTGAAAAGTAGTTCCTCTTGAAAAAGTTGTTCCTCTTGAAAAAGTTGTTACTAAAGGAGAATCCTCTAGGGCAGCTTCAAACTCCGTTGCTGCTGGGGCAGGGGACAAAGGAGAATCCCATGGGGCCGCTACTGTAGTTACTGACAAAGGAGAATCCTCAGTTGAGGAAAAAGTAGTTCCTAAAGGAGAAGACGACTACCTTCGGGCCCTCAAATTCATATAAGTAAGTTGCAGTTGCTACTAAAGGAGAATCAGCTGTTGAGGCAAAAGTAGCTAGGGCTGCTACTGAACTTACTGTTGTTGCTAGGGCTGCTACTGAAGTTGGGGATGCTGTTGCAGTTGTTCCTACTGTAGAAGAATCGGGGGCTGGTGCTGCTACTGAACTCTCACTTAGGGCACTTAGGGCAGTTCCTTCTCTTGAGGCTGGGGCAGTTGGGGACAAAGGAGAAGAATCCGCTCCTTGAAAAACTAGGGATGCGGCTCTTGGGGCTGCTGTTGCAGTTGGTCATAAAGTAGATAAGTACTGAAAAAGTAGATCAAGGAGAATCTTCTGGGGCTGCAGAAGCTGTTGCTGCAGAAGAATCGGGGGCTGCTGTTGCAGTTGTTCCTGTTGTTCCTACTGTAGAATACTCTGGGGCTGAAAAAGTAGTTCCTAAAGGAGAATCATCCGCTCCTTGAAAAGGAGTAGGTGCCGCAAAAGTTCTTCCTAAAGGGGAATCCTTTGGTGATGCTAAACTAGAAGAATCTGTTCCTTGACTTGAAAAGTAGCTAAACTAGAATACTCTGGGGCTGCTTCATAATCCTACTAAGACCCTAAAGTCGTTCCTGTAGTTCCTAAAATAGAGGAATCCTCCAGGGCTGCTAAAGTAGATAAAGGAGACTCAGGAAATGCTTTCACTCAGTAAATGCTTTCAAAGTAGATCCATTAGGTGAACGCACACGTTGCTTGAAGGGGCTGCACCCGTTGCTTGAGGGGCTGCATCCGTTGCTTTCAAAGTATAAGGAATCTGTTCCTTTAACAAAGTAGATAAACTAGAATCCTCGGGGGATGCAAAAGGTGCTACTACCATTCTTCTGTTGCTTGAAAAGTAGCTCCTACTGTAGAAGACTCAGTTGAGGCAAAAGGAGTTCCCGCTACTAAAGTAGGATAATAAGGCTTCCGCTGTTTCCGGTAGTGCTGGGGCAGTTCCCACAAAAGGAAGAATACTCCGTTGAGGCTCTCCTAGTTCCTACAAAGGCTTTTGAACCTCTAACTTAAGAATCAGGGGAGGGCAGGGGCAGTAGTTCCTCAATCAGGTAGGGCAGGGGCAGTAGTTCCTAAACTCTAAGACTCCGTTGATGCTAAAGGAGTTCCTAAACTAGAATCCCATGTTGAGGCAAAAGTTGCTACTAAAGGAGATAAATCACTTGGGGCTGGGGCAGTTCCCAGGGTTTCTAGGTCTTAGACTAGGGCAGTGAATAGGGTTTATAGGCCCTCGACTAGGGCAGTGAATAGGGTTTCTGTTTCTAGGTCTTCGACTAGGGCAGTTCCCAGGGTTTCTGTTTCTAGGTCTTCGACTGGGGCAGTTCCTAGTGTTCCTGCTGTTGCAGTTCCTAGTGCTCCTGTTTACGAGGTGCTCCTTTCCTTTACTTTAGTTGCTGGTGCAGTTGCTCCTGAAGAATCAGTTGGGGCTAAAGTAGAATCAGTTGGGGCTAGGGATGCTGCTACTACTGCTGTTACTGTTCATAGGGCTGACGCTCTTAGAGAGTGAGTCGCTATTGCAGATGTAAACTTATTAGTAGGGGGCTCCCCGTTGGTGATGCCCTTGCAGTTGACCCAGTTGCTACTACTACTTCTGTTGAACCTCTCACTTCAGACTCCGGTTCTGTTGAACCTCTCACTTCAGAATCTGGTGGTGGCGCTAGGGCAGTCGCCAGTGAGGCTAGGGTTGAGGCTTTCGAGTATTTCATCTCATAGTGTTTTGTTAAGGGTGCTGCTTTTGAAGTTGTTGGCTTTCCAGACGCAGAGTAGTTTAGGGAGACACAATACCAATAGGTACCACTCACCAAGCCCACGACACCCCCCCAAAAGGGAAAAGGGGGCTATGAAAGAGGGTAGCACACATATGAGACCGAAAAAAAGGGGGGACCTTAAACTACAAAGGGCTCTTAAACTATAATAGGGCTTTAAATGCAAAGGGCTCCTAAACTCATAGGGCTAAAAAAAGCACCCTCGGGGCTTAGGCTCTTGAGGAAGGCTTCGGCTCTTGAGGAAGTACAGCTTCGGCTCTTGAAGTTCTTGAGTAGGGCTTAGGCTCTTGAGTATAGGTCCTCGGCTGTTGAGGCAGGCTAAAGAGCATCCTCGCCTTTGGCTTTTGAGTCTAGTGTTGCTGTTGGTGTTCCTAGGGTTGCTATTGCAGTTACTGCTCCTACTGTAAATGATGCCTTTGCAGTTACTGCTCCTACTGTAAATGATGCCTTTGCAGTTACTGTTCCTACTGTTGAGGATGCCCTCGCAGTTGTTACTATTCCCACTGTTGCTATTGCAGTTCCCGTTACTACTGTTGAGGATGCCTTTGCAGTTCCCGTTACTAGGGGTTGATACCACTGCTGTTGCAGTTGCTTTCAAAGTTGCTCTTGGTGATGCTTTTGAGTAAAGGATTTCATCCTAGTGTTTTTCCTAGGGTTGCTGCTTTTGAGTAATATTCCTTTGTTAAGGTTGCTGCTCTTGAGTAAAGGAGATTTCATCCTATTGGGTTGTTGAGGAAGGACTTAAGGCAAAAGCTAAAGTAGAAGTAAATTACTACTCGGGATAAAGAAAGCATTCCTTAGGGTCGGCGGCTTTGGAAGTAGGGCATAGCTCTCCTCGGCTTTTGGTAGGGGCTTGGGTACTAGACGACTCCCCTTTGGGGCTGCAAAGGAGTTGGGGATAAAGTAGAATCATCTGGGGCTAGGAGAGAAATTAGAGCTACTGAAAAAGGAGATCAATTCGGGGCTTGAAAAGGAAGAATCATCCGTTGCTTTCCAAGTAGATCAATTAGGGGCTTGAATGTTCCTCTTGAAAAGTGGCTCCTAAAGTAGTAGAATCTTATGTTGCTTCAAAAGTTATTCCTAAAGTCTCATCCTATGTTCCTGCAAAAGTAGTTCCGCCTTACTATAATTGAAGAATCCAGGGCCGCTAATAAAGTAGCTAGGGCAGCTGCTCTTGAAGTTACTGCTCCTAGGGATGTTGCCGTTGGGGCTAAAGTCGATCCTGCTTTTGGGGGTCGAGGCAAGCCGAGGGATGCTGCTCGGGCAGTTCCTCCTCAAGTATAAGACTCCTAAGATGCAAAAGGAGAAGTAGACTCAGTTGGGGATGCTTCAACAGTTCCAAAAGTAGAAGAATCAGTTCGGGCTTGAAAAAGGTGTTCCTGCTCCTAAACTAGAATCCTCAGTAGTTCCTGCTCCTAAAGTAGATACTTCTGCTCTTTCTGTTGCTACTGTTGCTGGTGCAGGTGCTCCTCAAGTATAAGACTCAGTTGGGGCTTCAGATAAAGGAGACTCAGTTGTTGCTTTCAAAGTAGTTCCATTCGGAGCTTTTGAAACCTCTCACTTCAGAATCCTATGTTGAGGCAAAAGTCGCTCCTAAAGTAGAATCATCTGGTGCAGTTGCTTCTGTTGAGGCTGGTGCAGTTGCTTCCTTAGTTGGCTGCTACTGTTGCTTCCTTAGTTGCTAAAGTCGGATGCAGCTTTTATAAGCAAGCCACTTATAGGGCTACTGATGATTATACTTATAGGGCACAAGAAAAAAGCATCTCCTTGGGCTTTTGAGTTGGTTGCATCCTAGGCTTTTGAGTTGGTTGAGGCTTGGGACTCTAGGCGTATCGGGGAAAGATACCCCCTTCTATTTTCTAAGGGTACAGATAAGATACTCATATAGGATTTAAACCCAAGGAAGGTATTCACTGGGCAAACTCGAAACGCTGTTTTGAATTTGACTTCTACTCTTTTTAGGCGTTCCTCTATCTCTAGTACCGCGTAACCCTTTCCTCTATCTGGAACACCGCCAAGGGCGTTCCTCTATCTCGCAACCCACTAGTTGCTCTATCTCGAGGAAAGATACCTTATGCCCGAGACTTCCTTATGCTCTGGTGCCGGGGATAGGTACCCCGAAAAGGGAGATAGACAAGGAAAGGTACATTTAGTACACCCAGACGAAGGAAAGGCGGGCCTAAATAAAAAGTAAGGATGGAATTTGCCAAAGGAATAATTTGGGGCCTGGGCCGAACTCATAAAACGTATTTTCCTATAAGCAAACACGCCCCAGAACTGAGTTTCCCTCTCCAGTTAGGGCAAAGTACCCGGCCCTTAATAGGGAAACCAAACTAGTGAATTACTCTCCTCCCCCCCCCCCTCCGGGGTTCCCCAAGGGAAGGCACAAACAGATACAATAAAATACTCCCCGAGGCTATTACGATAGGTGAGCCGTAAGGCGATTGGAGGACAGGAAAGGACATAAAGAAAACTACTACAAGACACCCCCCGAGGCTATTACGATAGGTGAGCCGTAAGGCGATTGGAAGACACAAGGAACGGTCCTAAAGAAAACTAAGGAAAAGATACAACCACCAGAAGCTAAAGAAGCTGCTACTGCTGCTAACGAGATAATAATAATAATTACAATGAAAAGCCCTATGGCTAGCAATAATACCTACCTGATGAGAGGTACCATAAAGAAGGGGGTCTAACACTTCAGACTTCATTATTTAATCTGACACTACTTGAAAACCAGCTTTTGAGGCTTTACCAAAAGGGACTACTGGGCACACTCTTGCTAGCGATAGGGTAGGGCGACTAGGGATGCTACTGGTACTCTATTGCTCGACTACTGGTGCTGTTACTCTTACTACAGGTGCTACTAAAGCTCCTAGTGGCGCTGACCTAGACTCTGACAGGGGATTAGTGGACCTCAAGAAAAGCTAGGAACGAGTCTTACGCGGGCCAAAAACCACAAACTGACCTGGGCGAGTTACATAACAAATACTATACACTCCCCGAGGATTATCCACGATAAGGTGAGACGCCCATCACTAAATATAAGGGAGATAAATTGACCCAAAGGCTATTTATCTGCTCTGCATAGCAGAGGAACTTATATTATATACAGGCGGATTAGTCTACTTAGTCGTAAATAGCCCCTTTGGCTATTTATATGCCTCTGCGTAGCAGAGGTACTTATCTTATATTATATACAGTTAGTCTACGCCAAAGGGGCTATTTCTCTTCTTGGGGCAATTTATCTCCTGCCTTACTTGTATAATTTCAAACGAAAGTCAGGAAAAAGACTACTATCGCACACCCCGAGGGTATTCCTGGATAGGGCTCGACCAGAAGAGAACTTAATTATAGTAGGGGCCTCAAAGAACTTACTAAGGAGGGTACTATACTATACTGGTAATAATCTGCTTTGCCACTCCTAGAATAAGCTGGGGAAAACACCATAGAAAGGTCCTAAATAAATAAAGAACCCCATTAAATAACCCCTTACTTGTATACACCCATCAGAAGAAGCGGAAGCTGAAGCTTCTGAAGCTGAAGCTAAAACATAAGCTGCAACTAAAGCAGGAACAATAATTATCAGAATGAAAATAGTAGCCCCTATGGCTAGCAATAAATAAACCCAATGAGGAGCTACAGCGGCTAGTATAGCTAGTAGTATACGGAGTACGGGCACCTAAAGAAAGATAAAGTAAGTACGGGGGTACAAAGAATACTGTTGTGACCGGGGAGAGGTACAGACAAGAGCGACTTAGTAATGGGGTTAGAGTGACATAAGCTGTTCAACTAAATGAGGCAGAGGCTGATACAGTTACTTAGGGCTACTAGGGCTGCCAGGGGTAAACACCTAACAACGCAAAGAGAACTGAACTACACCCACCCGGGCTTCCCGGGCTCACTAAACGGGTAAACCACTCACAATAGATCTATCCCCGAGGCTCGATAGAGCTCGACCAGAAGAGAACTTAATTATAGTAGGGGCCTCAAAGAACTTACTAAGGAGGGTACTATACTATACTGGTAATAATCTGCTTTGGGAGAGGGGAAATCCCCATAGAAAGTCAGGAAGGAGTATAAGTCAAATCTACTAGAAAGTCAGGAAGGAGTATAAGTCAAATCTACCCCGAGGGGACTATGGACAGGTATAAGTAAATCCAACGTCTCCAACCCCCACCACCATAATAATAAGCGGAGGCTGAAGCTGAAGAAGCTGAAGCTGAAGCTGCTGCTACTAAAAGGGGTACACTAGAAATAATACTACTAATCAGAATGAGAATAATGAAAAGACGCACTATGGCTAGCGCTACAAACAACAACCTAGTGGTGGCTAGTAGTATATAATAAGCTAGTACCTTTAGAGGTATTACTACCGTGGGAACTAAGTGGGACGTATACCAACACAACACTTCATGCACTTAGTAGGCTTCCGGCTGTATAAGCTGCTCAAGTCAAGTAGGAGTAGGCTTATGAGGCAGTTACTATGGCTGTGACAGTTACACTCTACTAGTGGGGCTGCGTCTAGGACGTATAGGGAAGTCATGTGGCTGCGTCTATGGCGGCTATGGCTACTTAGGACGTGGCTATTTTATGTCTGGGGCGTCTTAGGGAAGCTAGGGTTAAACCTTACATGCACTAAGGCCCGAAACTATAGGCACTCCACTCCGGGGGTCCCTCCCCGCTACTAAACTCACTTCTAAAGGGCTCCCCCCGAGCGGAGACATACGAGAGGCAAGAGTTAACTAAACTATTGTTTACCGCGAGGGGAAAACCCCATATATGGGTACTAAATAACTCATATTCCGTATACACCCGCCAGCATAAGAAGCGGAGGCTGAAGCAGCTGAAGCTGAAGCTACTACTGCAGCTGGAGCTAAAGCTACAACAGAAGAAATACTAAGACTAATCAGAATGAGAATGACAATTAAAAGACGCGCTATGGCTAGTACTATTATACACCCAGTGGCTGGTAGAGCTAGTAGTACCCTTCTTCTTATAGCTAGTAACGTGGGAACTAAGTACGACGTAGTAGACCAACACACGACTTCCATACACTTACCGGGCTTACGGCTGTGGAAGCTGTTCCAGTAGGAGTAGGCGGCTCAGGCATGTAGCTGAGGAAGTTACGGGAGCAGGGGATGTGGCTAGGGATACTAGGCTGAAATCTAATGTGTCACGCAAAGATAGATTAGGGCCCGAAACTCTTGGTGGCCCTACGGGGGTTACCTCAAGAAACAGCTAATAGACTCTATCCCCGAGGGGAGACAATAGAAAGGACATAAACATTTCTAATAACCACGCACCCCGAGGGTATTCCTGGATAGGGCTCGACCAGAAGAGAACTTAATTATAGTAGGGGCCTCAAAGCCATGTTAGCAACTATACTGGTAATAATCTGCTTTGGGAGAGGGGAAATTCCCATAGAAAGGTCCTAAATAAATAAATAACACCTTACGGGCATACAATCACCAGAAGCGGAAGCTGAAGCTTCTGAAGCTGAAGCTGGAACTAAAGGAGCAACTAGAGAAAGAATAATGAAAATCAGAATGACAATTACAAGCACTATGAGAGAGGCTATGAAGGCTAGTGGGATGGCTACTATGGCTAGACCTAAAAACCACTACAGAATAGCTAGTACCGGTAGAACTCACACTTAAGGCACTTATATGGCTATGGCTTCCGGACTTATCTTCCTTATGGCTGTATAAGCTGTTCAAGTACGAGTAGGCTGCTTAGGCAGTTACTGTAGCTATGGAGGCTGCTACGTATACTATGGCTAAACCTCACGCAAGGAGAACTTAAGGCCCTACACTACAAACCAACTGGGGTTCTCAATAAACAGACAATAGATCTATCCCCGAGCGGAGACATACGAGAGGAAAGAGTGAACTAGACTACTATCTACCTAGAGGGGAAGACATAAGGGTAGGCCATAAAGAAATACTACTCCGTATACCCACCAGGGGCTGAAGCGGAAGCTGAGGCTTCAGAAGCTGAAGCGAAAACCAAAGCTGTATATAAAATAGCCATAGGAAAAATCAGAATTAAAATTATGAGTACGGCGGCGTTTTGAATTTGCCGGGCATACATAAAACTACAACTACTATGAGTGTGGTGGTGGCTAGTATAAGAATAATAGAGGTACCTTAGAGGGACCGGGGGAACAACAAGGGACGACGTAGAACAAACACTTAAGGAACTTATATGGCTGCCGGCTCTTATGAAGCTGTTGGCTGCTCATCCAGTTACTAGAGCGAGGTAGAGATACCATGGTTAAACCAGGCGCAAACCTAAGGATAACTTCACTCCCCCCACCGGGGATTCCCGGGCTCACTAAACGGGTAAAACACTCACACTATAACTATCCCCGAGCGGAGACATACGAGAGGAAAGAGTGAACTATACTACTATGTACCTAGAGGGGAAATCCCATTGACTGTTACTAAAGAACTCATATTAAATATATCCACCAGAGGCGTAAGCTGAAGCTTCTGAAGCGGAAGCGGAAGCTGTGGCTGGAACTAAAATAGGAACAACCATGGCTACAACTATAGAAATAAGAATGAAAAGGGCTGCTATGATGGCCGGCATACATTAAACCTAGTACTACGTAGCTACAGCTGCTAGAGCTCTTATATCTAGTAGTGGTACCTAAAGTAGTAAAGTCAGTGGGACCATAAAGGAAGCAACTACTTAGCGGGTCGTACGGGGGATAGTTCTTATACATGCGAGCTACTGTAGGGGGCTGATGAAGCTCTTCAACTAAGTGAGGCAGTTTCCTCTGTAGCTGTTTTCAAGTTACTGTATGGGGCGGCTAGTAGTACTAATATGGTGAGTGTTCATAGGTATGCGTCTAGGATGGCTAGGGCTATACTAGTAGTGGCTATTTTTTCTGTCTAGGTCGGCTTAGGGAAAGTGCATAGGTCGAAAACGTGATAGAATTTTTATTTTATAAACTTTTGAGCCTAAACTTAATTTTCCTTAAGGGAAATCCCATTTATGCGAGTAAGTTCATGGCCAAACTTACTTTTATTTAGGGGAGGTCTACCCCGTCAAAGTCAGTATACAGGGAATGGCTGAGCTAACTTACTTAATCTGGCCCGCGTTGTAAATGGCTGAGCGCCATGTTAGTAATACCAGTAATTTGCTAGCTCAGCCCCTACTATAATTAAGTTCTTTGACCATTCACGCGTTCTACCTAACAACGAAGTTGTCGGGCGCACCAGCAGCCTCTGTGCTCTTTTTTTAGTGCGACCAGTACGGCACTTTATCAGTTGTACAAAGGTAGCTAAAAGGAAGGCCATACTATATAACATCTACTGGTGAAACTGGAAACCCGTAAACCTATATCCTCTATCTCGCCAACCGAAGTTGCTAACACCGAAGTAGCTCTTCTGTTCCTCTAGTATTAAGTTTGCTTTTTGTTAATGGCGCCTGTACTTTTCGATTTACTATGCTTTTGCCCAACAGGGTACCCAAACGCGGTTTTAGCGCGCTAAAGTGGCCTTAGAATTGGTTTTTTAGTGCGACCTGTGGCCCAATTTTATCAGTTGTAGAAATTTGTAACTTCATTGTACGTTACGTATAGTTTCAACCCAGGGAGGGTATGACTAGGTTGTACAAAGGGAGTTTCAACCCTTCGAAGGTATGACTAGTCAAACTCGAAACCCCTAACTCGAACTCGAAACCCCTAACTCGAACCCTTTAGAGCCCTAACCGAATCACTGTTGAAACTGGAACCCCTGTTTTTTCTTTTGCAGTAGCTATGTACATTAGCCCTTTAGTTAAACTGGAAACCTGAACTCCCAAAGCGTTGCTCTATCTGTAGTACCACCTAAAGCGTTGCTCTATCTTCTAGTACCGCCTATTCCTCTATCTCGAACACCTAACTGGAACAGCGAAGTTGATCTTTTGATTAGTATCGTACGTCCTTTGACCTGGTAAGTGAATGGCTGAGCTAACTTACTTAATCTGGCACGCGTTACCTCCTACCGAAGTTGTAGCGCGCACCAGGGGCCCTCTAATTAGTTTTTTCCCCGTACCTGTCCCCTACTTTGTACTTCTGCAAATTCTATCCTTACTTTGATTGAGGAGCGTGACCTGCCTATCTGCTTCTTGGGTGCAGCGCCTGGGCAAGGCCCACTAGGGCCGTTGCATAAGTCTCTTTAGTAGAGGTAAGCCCCAAAGGCGTTCCTTTAACTCGAACACCTAAGTTGCTCATCTGTTCCTCGAGGATGGAAGTTGCTCTTCTGTAACTCGCCTAGCGAAGTTGGCTTTTTCTTAATGTCCCCGCCTTTTACCCTACAGTTCATGGCTGAGCTAACTTACTTAATCTGGCACGCGTTAGGACCTGCAAACGGCGTTGTAGGGCGCGGCAGAGTCCTTCTAATTCTTGTTTTCCTTTGCCCTACTTTTTATCAGTTGCCCTACTTTTTATCAGTTAGAGAAGTTTGTACCCTTCTAGTTGTACCTCTAGAGTTTAAAAGGAAGGATGGTATTTACTGTTGAAACTGGAAACCCGTAACCCTATCCTCTAACTGGAACACCTAACTCGAACACCCCCAACAGGGTTCCTTTCCTCTATCTCTGGGCCCTGCGAAAGGGTTGCTCTATCTCTAGGCCCGAAGTTTGCTTTTTCTTAGTGAATTTATATTTATTTTAGTAGGCGTCTCCTTTGGTCTACCAGTACCTGTAACCGTGGTTGTAGGGCGCGAACTTATAGGTATGGGGCCTTAGCATTCTTTTTATCTTTGCCCTGGGCTGTACCTTACCTCAGTTGTACAAGTTTGTACCTTCTGTACCTTCATAGTATGTAGAGTTGAAACCCGAGGACGGTATCGCTGGTCAAAAACACAAGGCCATACTATATAACATTCACTCCTCTATCTGTAACACCTAAGTTGCCCTCCCAAAACCTATCCTCTATCTGTAACACCCCCAACAGGACTTAAAGTTTATTAATGTCCCACGTACTTAAAAAAAACCAAGGAGCTTGCGACGCTGGGGCAAAGAAGAAAGCTACTACTTACTGGTACCACTCTTGAGAGGGCTAGCTACTGTTCCTAGTGCTGCGACTTTGCCTAGTGCTGCTACTGAAGTGACTGGGGCTAATGGGGCCACTGGGGCTATTGCTATAGAGTCCACTGTTGAGGCTTACTCGAGTGGAGACTAGGGAGACGGGTCTTGCTGAGGAAAGGAGTGAGGCTGGTGCAGTTACTGTTCCTACTGTTGCTACTGGTGAAGCTTTACAGGCAAATGGGGCTACTCTTAGAGTGACTAGTCTTACGGTTAGAGGGTCTGCGCCTTTTGAGTCAGCACCTGCGCCTTTTGAGTCAGCACCTGCGACTTTTGAGTTGCACTCAGGCAGGGTAAGAAAGCTATTCTGCGAAGGATTGAATATCCAAAGCCGTGTACATATAACGCTACTTAGGAAAAGAGTTTTAGCAACAATTATACTAGGCGAGCAATACAGAACAATAGACGAAAGACTAACAGCATCATGAAAATACTTCTCACTTAAAGCTCTTTTACTAGCTAAAGGTGGTGACTTAAATAAAAAAGTAAAAAAGAGTCAATATGGCTTGAGAGTACACTACTGTTGCTAAAGAAAAAGTAGGGAAGTCCACTCTAGCTGCTACAGAGGCGTATACTGTTGCTACTACTGCAAGGAAGGATACTACTGCTGCCTGAAAAAGAGGCACTCTTACAAAGTAGTGTTCCTGCTTGAGGAGATCTTGCGGCTACTGGTGCTACTGAGGACAGGAGTGAGGATGGTACAACAGTTACGGGGGCTACTTTCCTAGGGCGAGGGCGACTAGGGAGGCTACTGGGGCTGGGGCGGCTACTGAACTTACTGGTCCTAATGGTGCTACTCTTACCGCTATTGACTAAAGGATTAAAGCCATACTATAATAAATCTGAGGAGGATGCAGAGGAGGCAACCAACGTGGGCAGTAAGAGCTACGTATTCCTAAAGAAGAAACAATACCTCTTCTGCTTTTGATAGGAAATCCAAAGCAGCTATATTTTATACCGCTACTTAGGAAAAGAGTTTTAGCAACTCGTTGCGAGCAAAGGAATACACAACTACATAAGGCAAAAACGAGGAAAGACTGACATCAGAATCATTACACCTAACACCGAAGACTACAAATCTCACTTGAACTTCAAAACGAGCTGAAGAGGCTTTTGCAAAGGTAGTACTACTCTTACCACTAAGAAGGCTAGGGCTATAGCTACTAGGGCTACTAGGGCTGCTACTGTGCATATTGCTGCTACTAAAGTCAATGGGGCTAAGGGGGATACTGCGGCTACTAGGTCCTAGGCTCTGGGAGTTCCCTCTGTTACGCCTTTCGACTAAAGGATTTACAGACTGAGGAGGATAAAAGTGGGGCTCTTCGAGTTCCTGCTTTCTATGAACTACTGCGTGGGACAAGCTCTATGCTCTACCAGGTGCGTAGCGAACAGAGGCAAAGACGATGAAGTAGAAGGCTGACCCGGAGAGCTATGCGAGGTGTGAAACCCTAACCCTGGAAAGGAGAGCTCGGCGAGGTGTGAAACCCTGGAAAGGAGAGCTAGGCATGAATGGAGACTCATTCCTTTATTATTAGTTCACTAAAGCAGCGTAGCGTAGGAAAAGGAGTTGGAGAAGTAGAGAATCTATCGCTCTCAACGGGTACCTTAATCCCTTATTTACTTAACTTATTTACTTAATCAGATCGAACCATCCAAGCTTTAGATACGATAAATGCATCCTTCGACAGCTATCCCACGTCCTTAGCACTCGCCCTGTATATATATTGGCCGGCACTTGAACCCCACGTAGCGGTCAGAGTTGCTTCATGAAGACCCGACCTAAAGAGTAGAGTAAGCTCAGCTCTGCAGAACTTATTATCAGGAATTGAACCCGTCACTAGCGATCGACCTCAAGTTTCAATTCAGTGAATCCAATACGACGTCCAAAGAGGGCAGAGGGTGGGTAAAGAGTAATCAGATCGGTCTCGCCAGCCATTACTCGGAAACTCCCAACGAGGTGTGGAGCAGGGGGAAGAAGCTCTTATGTTATGAATGCGAGGTTCGAAGACTTACCCTGTATATATATTGGCCAATGGAACTCGTTGAACGCGGGTCTATAGGCCAGTAGTGGAATGAAAGGCAAGGAACCAAACCCGTGATAGGGCTTAGGCTTAAACCCATGCCAGTGGTCCCATCTTAGGTAGGAGGCGGGGGAAGTAGATGCGTCCCATCCCATCTTAGGAGTAGGGGGGAATAAGTAGGGATGCTCAGCCTTGAATGCCTACCGCTACCCTCTGAGTTCGGTGCCCGTGAGTTCCATTCCGAAACTCCTTGAACGCGGGTCTCGGGTCGGCATTCATCAACTGCAGACTTGACTAAGCCAATGCCAATGGAACTCGGTTAACGTCTTAAATAGCGTCGTAGCTCGGGTCCCTCCCTCATGCCATTACGGAACGAGGAGTCGGATTCACTTCACTGGGGTGGCGGGCTACTTAACCCACCAGCCAGCCTGCTCTAGCCCACTTTGAGTCTTGAGTGTGAGCACTGGTTTCACAGCTATATGAGATAAGAAAAAATCCACAAATGGCACTTCTCTCTTAACAAAATCATGATCACTCATTTGACAGCTATATGAGATCAGCATTTTGATTACGCCAACTTCACTAGGAAGCGTGGCACTGGCTAAACTCAATTCCCTCCCAATGAAATGAGTGACTTGCCGCTGGCCTTATAGTCTCTGATCCGCCCCGAAGGGTTGACCTTGGCCCTTAGAGACCCGCACCCTCCCTTTCTGCCCATGTTGAAACGCACCACTTTCTGAGCCCTCCATGAAGATAGCGAAGCCAAGGCCTGGTCTCCGCTTCCCGGCTCTCTTCCTTTCATGAATCTCAAGTGGGATGCGCTCTCGTTCACTTCTTACACGTAGGAGGTCGGGTCTTCCTCTATACTACTATTCACGGCAGGCTTCATACCTCTTAAAGTAGGTCCTCGGCTTTCCCTTTCATTTCAATTCTATTTCTCTAGGTCATCAGACCGAGCTTTTAATTCCAGTAGTTGGAGCTGTACACCGGTACAACTATACTAGTCCTTTATTATCTACGCATCGCAGCAACGGCTATGCTATCATGGTTCATGGCAGCTAATAGCATATCTTTCCAGCACATTAGCTACACATCGGTCTATCAGCCAGGCAGGTAAGGCATATCAGTCCAGTCAGCCCAGGAGAATGGGACGAGGCCGGCCTGTATATAATATAAGTTCCAATGCTCCGAGGATGGTCAAATACCAGACCGGTTGAACTATTGGATCCGTTCCCGCAGCTCTGCCCTGCCAAAGAGAGGCCGTGACGTTCCGCGAGACCCGGACTCCAACTACGCCGCGGGAAGGAGAAGTAATGAAACGAAATGAGGGGAACCCGCCACCCTTCATAAGCCAAGCAGCGTTGTAACTACGATACGAGCTCAGAAGAGCTAAACGAACTTGAGCCCCTCTTTACAGTACAGGTCTTTCCTCGAACCTTGCTTTTCTTATCTGCCCCACCATATATTTTTCCGCTACTTGACTTAGCCCTCCTATGAGACCCATGTTCAATTAGCCCTCCTATGATACCAATCTGCGTTCAAGAATGGGCATTGGTTTGATTAGTGCATAATCCAATAAGTAGCGTTCAAGACAAGACTCTATGAACATGCGATTTGAACACAACCGACTTCATGTTATAGAATAGCAGCTTTCAAGCCTATACCTTGGGGCGGTGGGTGCCAAACCCCACTATATTTATCTGGTCGGGCAGGGCAGGGCGGTATAGGAACCCTCGCTGATAGGAGACCCATGAAAGGCTGGCTGCACGAACCCATGAATGAACTACAAGTCTGAATATATATTCTAAACTATCCGTCCAAGGAACGAGCCCTCGTACTTTATTTATTCCATTCGATTGGCTTCCTTGTCTCCACTCGTACCCGAACCATGACCGGTAGTCGACCACAAGCCCGTCCTTTCAGCGTAGCGCCTCCTCCTTGATGGGTGACTGCTCTGAACTTCGATGCCACACCTCGGGGTTTATTTACTTTGAATAGGCCAACACGACACAGCTGCGCTGCCCGGGCTGATAGCGGCATTCCAGCTTCTACTAGCCCACCTACTTTAGCCCCTCCTATTGTTCTTAACGACGCTGTCTTTACGTCGTTGCACTCGTTCCTTCCTTTGCGGTTTCGCAGCTATATGAGTATGAGTCTGGACCCTCCTAGCCCTGCTTGGATGCCCGAGCATCTCTTTCCACTGTCCACTGCAATCCAACTGTCCAACGTTGAATGTCTTCGCTTCCTTCGCTTCGTTTATTCATTTTGCAATCTCACCCGCTGACGACTGATGGTCGGATTGATTATCTGCCTCTATTATGCGTATTGGCTTTCTATTCCTCTACTCTATCCTTTCCTTTTTCCGTGGAGATCGGGCGCTCTGAGCTGTAAGAGAGTTTCGCCCCCCTCGTCTTGCCGGCACTGGGCTCTTTCGTCCCGCACATTGGTTCCGAGTCAGGTTACTTGACTAGTTTTGGTAGCCTTACTCTTAACTACACTAAGAAGCTTTCACTCACGTGGAAGATTTATATTGATTAAAGGAAATTCAATTAAAGACGCATGTGTTAAGCATATAGCTGAAGCTCTAAATTAGCCTGGATTCGATGACTAACCAACTAGGAGAAGAGAGAGACTACGCACACTCCATCCATACTAACAAAACAATGCTGAGCCCACTGATTGAATTACGTCGCTACTTGGCAGGGCGGTCCAAAGAAAAGAAGTAGGCGGAGGGTGCCCGCACTAAGCTGCTTGGCGAGGGCTCTTTCGTTAACTAGTCTTGTTGAGAAGAGAGTTCTCCCTCCTAAGATGGATGGTAGGCATGCGAGCTACGACTCCGAGAAAGCAACCCCAAGTTGATAAATGAATAAATTAGTTATTGGACCCGAGCGGAGACCCATGAAAGAGCTCCATTCAAGGAATCGAACCCTCTTCCATTCTGAGCCAACTACCCTCCTTCCTAGCCCTTACGACGCGAGACTATACCCACCTTTACTTGACTTTAGCCCTCCCCGGGATCTCACACTGAATGGGCTCGCTCCGCACCTTGTTCTTGTTGGTCAGATCTCTCACTTCGTTCCATGGCTAAGCTACTTCAGCTCATATAAAGTGAATCGCTATGGCTCGCTCCTTTGCTTTGATCCGTGAGCCTAACCCTAACCCACGGAGCGGTGCTAGGGATGACTTATCTTTCTCCATCTGCTCCATCTCTTTCCCTTTCTTCTCCCATCTTTCTCCCATTCCCTGCCCACTAGCTTAGCTTCTCCGTTAGTGCACCTCCTTGGACTTTATAGGCGCTCCCGTTGGTTCATTAGTCTTTGGACGCTCCCGGGGACTTAACGGGAACGGGTCTGTTCTTTCCTTCGCACCCGAAGTTGGCATCGGCATGCATGAGATCTGTTGGCCCAAGGACTCCGAACGAGATAAGGCTTCAATCTTCGCTTCGTATTTAAAGATGAGTGGGGAGTGAGAAGCAACAGAAATCGTGGATTATGTTCAAGAATGCCACTTCAATTGATTAGCCCATTTTCGATTATGCACTATTTTCGCCTTTGCCATTTGAATGCATCCAAAAACAAATCCAAGAGCAGTGGGCAGTCCCTCTTGCTCCTTATCCGGAGAGGTCGGAAGCCAGGTCCTTTCCTCTGCTTCTTCCTTCCTGCACAGATCAGATGGTATAAGCATTTCTTTTCCCGGGCGCTGAGCTCTGTTCACACCCTCTGATCATAGGCTCTGAAAGCGTAGAAAGAAAGGAGCGAACGAGAAGGGTCTTGTCTTGGAGGTAGCCGTCCGACCAATCCCAGTCTTCGCTAACATGTCTCCCAGTCCCATGTGCACTACGCGGAGCCTGAACCCACCTCGGAAGAGCTGACCGAGCATTCAAAGGCTTCAATCAACTCTACCTAATCTGGATAAAGCTTATGAGTAGCACCCCGAACTAATAACATCAAGTCTGAGCCTAGATCTGAGATGGGGCAGCCTCACGTGTGATTATACATTGAAGTGGCATTTTGATAGGTGAGCAGGCTCGCTTTCTTAATCTGAGGAGGAACGCGATAGCTTGGAGAGGGCCAGTGAGGGATTCAAATGAGAGTGATTCTCAACCACTGACCTCTATACATACTTTGCTTTGAGTATGGAAGCCCGTGCACATACGTTCTAGGTGAAGTGTCAAATACTAGTAGTGAGACTAGGTGAGAAATAGACTGAAGAACGGTAATCGGAATATCTTCTGGGCGGGCAAAGGAGTTCTTCAAAGAGTGTAAGGGATTACTCTTCACTAGAACTGAACTTGAACCTGACCAATCATATGAAATCGGACATAGCAGGGCGGAGCGGAGTTCCAATTCGTCACCAACCAACTAGTCGGCTCTTCAGAGCTCTGCCTCAAATGAAATGGGTCTGACGTGAGGTGCAACCAGGTGCACGGGATGCTCAAGGTGCTGGTCCTCTAATTCTCTTCCTGGTTATATACCTCTTGCATTCAAGTCTCCAACTCCAGCAACCACTTAGAGAGGATCGGGGCCTAATTCTGTGCGACACGGGGTGTGGGGTACATCGTGGAGCTCGTGCGGAACGGGTCCAATGGAACGCAGTGAATCGGCTGCCGCTACACTTATCTGAGATAGAAATGAATCAGGCACTGTCTTAATCCGAGGTACCAAGGAAAGATTCCCGGCCAGCCAAGTTATATAGCTCAAGATGCAAAGCCTTCCTCCACTGGATTAGCTGGCTTCACTAGTCGTTCGCACCTTGTCAACATCACACGCATCCGAACAATCAGATGAGCTCCGACATCCTAAGCAAAAGCACTATCAGATAAGCTCCTAAGAAGGGATGGAAACTGCTCTGCGCTCGAGCTCATGGGAAGACGAAGACCACCGCCCCAGGCTATAGTGATGAATAGAAGGGAGAGGTGCGGGAACCCTCCTTGTGGGTAAGGTAAGATGCTCGCACGAAATGGAATGGGTAGGTCATAGAACTGAAAAGGACCTCTCAAATGAAGCTTAGTGAAACCTGGCACGACGCCTTCATTTAATAACTGATTTAGTGGATCACCTGTTGGGAATGAGTTTCTTAGCTCTAGTTCTGCAAAGGGGTGTGTAGTTAACTAGCTCGGGTCCTAGGTCACTCCTACTATGAGGAGTGGAGTCAAAGTCAATGGATGTGGCTCGGCCTTCGGCTTTACTTGAGACCCTACCAAGAAGGAGGGAGTTTTCTTTCCCTTTCCAAAGAGTTTCCTGGTCTTCTCCTTCAGAGGACTGTCCTTCCTTGCCTTCCTCCTTTAGTTGATCCTTTCTGTCTTTGCAGCCGGTGCCAGAGAGCATTTCCTTATATATATTACTATAAAGAAAAGAGGGGCACCAACGATTGAGAGCTAAGAAGACAGATATTAGATGGATTTGTGCTTGTCATAGAAGACCATTGTCAGCAAGCATAAAAAGAAGTGGAGCCCTTCTCAAGGTAGGAATCCCGTGCTAAAGGCTCCCCAGGGAAAGAGTTTGACCGGGCCTTTCTTCGTGGTCCGGAAGTGTGATAGGTATGATCTTCACTCGTCTTCTCCATCACTCGGAGCTGGCGAGTACCTCTTGTATAAGAACCCCACCCTCTTGTGCCAAGCCGAAGGCATAAATTCTAGCCTATAATTGGAGTGGACCCCCCTGCACAGCAGCTACTAGAGCATGCCCAACGGATTCCATTCCTCTTTCTGGCTGCGTCGAGGAACTGAACTTTTTATATTGGAAGAGGCCTGAGGCAGGTTCTCTTTCATCTTTATAGAGGGAGCCCATTGAAGGGTTCAATTATCTTGGTTCTTCGGGTCCGGGTAGAGACCTAGGAAGCTATCTATCTGCATTTTCCCTCAAGCGTATGATTCATTTCGGCCCGAAGAGAGGAAAGTAGGATCAGGCTGATGAGCTAAGAAAAGATCGAGCTCAGGTTCCCTTCCTTCTCTTTGGAGATTATTACACAGTCCCGACACGCCTCATCGCTCTGGGCGCAGGCTGCCGCATTTCTCTCTGGTCTTGGCTGGGGAATAACTTGAAGACCAGCTAGTGTAAGATATGGGAGTTTTTCCTTCAAAGTCTAAGAAGCATTAATTTCGTCCAGTTATTTGACAGCAACTCCTGGGAAGACTCTACTTGTTATTTGAGGCCGAGGAACTCCTGTAAAGTAGAATAGAGAAGGAGATCTCTATATCTATTTGCTAGGATCCGCATCTGCAGAAAGCACTGATGAAGTTGAGGCTTTTAATGCTCAGCTGCGGCTTCTGCTTCCTTATCTTTAATCTAGATCTGTGCAAGGGAAGAATCAAGGGAATTGGCCGCTATCTAAGATTAAACGAAACTCTGCTCACCTGAATTGGAGCTTGAAAGAGAGGAATCAGTACCAAGAGCCTTGCTTCCAACTACACTTCAATCTGCATCTGTTGGGAGTCTCCATTGCCGTTTCGACTGTCCCTTTCGGCTGTAATAGAGAGGAGTAGGGCTTTCTAGCTCAACTCTGGTTGAAGCCAACTGCTTTCTTTCCCTTGACCCCGGCCATCGCGATAGCATACTCTAAATGAACTGCCATTCTCGGACTGCTTTAGGTTCGTAAGGCTTCCCTTTCTTCACCCTTATAGTATGGATTGGGCCACCACAAGGGGGGTAGGGTCGATCGTATATTATGGGTCTCACATGTCTCCAGTTTACTCTTTTCATGTTGTAAGATCCACTCAACGCTTAGGTAGCAGAACATTAGAAAGCTCGTGAAGGGGCCGGAAATGGGTATCAGCTCGACCTGCTCTTGACTATTCTTCCTTCCCTTCGGGTGCTGGATAGATGAGACTTGAGATGCTGGTGTCCGTAGCTATCTTTCAGGAATGAACCAGTCGGGGATGCCCGTCCCAGTGGCATATAAAAGGGGGACCCGTGCCCCCAGTGGAGCAAAGTCGACGACTCCTCTCCATTTCTGCCTTAAACTTTTGCATATAAAAAAAGGATGTGCCCGCGAAGACAAGGCTTGACTGAAAAGGTAAAGAAAGAGATAGATGAGTATCGCCTACTAAGGCTCTATACTTTAAGAAGAGTGAAGGAGAAAGAGAGCGATTCGAGGCACCGGCCTGCTCTTGTGGCCCAGGGAAAGAGGACAAGGTTCTTAAACTTAAACAAGAAGGAGGACGAGAAGAATGAGTACAGGAGAGTGAGTGCAGGACCCTCTGTCAGGGTCAGGCATGAGCAGAGCAGAGATGACGCATTGGTTCGAGCGGAGACTACTGAATATGAACTCTTGACCCTCACCCAGAAGAGAATGCTTTCTCACTTATAAGGAATTATGATTATCGTCTGCCCAGTGAGGTAGTGATTATGCTTCCGTGCTTGTCCTATAAGAGTGAGCTAACTAGCTGCCCAAGCCAAGGAGAGATGGATATGTTGTAATATCAAATAAGGAGAACATAAGCCAAGTGGAGCCTTCATCTTCTTGCGTGCCAGTCTGACTTCATTTTAGGGTATTCCAGGGCAAAAAAAGCAGTTCTTGATTCATTAACCGTCCAGGAGTTATAGTGACAGTTGCTACCTCTAGCAAAAGCATCCGTTGCGGGTGCTCTCTCTCTTATAGAAAGAAAAGGGGAAGGCGCCCTCACTAAGTAACGTACCGGATTGAATTGAGGAGCAGGCTTAGGACTGCTTTCAAGGTTGAGGTTTTCCATCTGGAGGTAGGAGAGGGAAGTAGAAATGATCGGACTAGTGCAATAGTACTTTCACGGAATTGGAATAGCACATAAATCGACCGCGAACACCCTACTAGAAAGGTAGTCAGCCTATGGCAGCCCGAGCACATTACTTTGATAGTCATTATATAAGAAGCCCTAGACGGGTAGCACCACATAACAGCGATGACCACATAACGGTAATGGCTTATTAAATCCCTTGTTATAGTATGCAATGTGTCCCTTTGACTGGTCTGAGTGCATCCGCATTTGACTCACCTCACGGTTAGGGAAGACTTTGAATGGTCCTGGCACACTACTAGTAGACGGACTCAGGTTTTGAATCGAAGTGATAAGGAGAGGCGCACGAGGTTGAATAGTGAAATTATCGGACGATTTATATTTATTTTAGGGCCAAAAATATAGTAAGTTACGTAAATAGCCCCAAAGGCTATTTATATGCCTCTGCGTAGCAGAGGTACTTATCTTATATTATATACAGTTAGTCTACTTAGTCGTAAATAGCCCCAAAGGCTATTTATATGCCTCTGCGTAGCCGAGGTACTTATCTTATATTATATACAGGCTGATTAGTCTACTTAGTCGTAAATAGCCCCAAAGGCTATTTATATGCCTCTGCGTAGCCGAGGTACTTATCTTATATTATATACAGTTAGTCTACGCCAAAGGGGCTATTTATCTTCTTGGGGCTATTTATCTTCTTGGGGCTATTTATCTCCTTGATCAAGGTTAGAAAGCCCTCTGAGTTGCCTCGTGGACAGATTGGCTTCTCTATCTATAGTTCTGGGCTCCCCGAAGCATGGGTGATCGCGGGATCGTGGGACTGAGAGAATCAAGAGTCTTCGAGCGGAGCAGAGGATAAGCCGAAATGCCTCAACGAACACCAGGGAGAGGGACTAATATTTAAGGGGCTCAAATCTTTTCCGGGTAGAAATTCCTAGCAAATTCCTAGAGTCTCATATTTGCCGTCTCAACTATATCTCTACGTCGCGACTTAGCTATCGCTCGTCCCTTCATTCTCTCTCTGATTGGATTTGCATTGTGATGAACAGCTCCAATCTAAGCCCTCCTGAAACCAAGAACAGATATCCGGAATTGATGATTTGAACACACTTGACTTGTTGAATTGAATCCCTCTTTAACTTCCCTCTGTTTACTTCAAGGCGCACCTAAGAAGTCCGACTCTCCTATCAATGAAAGAAGGAAGGTACGAGTCAAAAGATCAACAGGGAAACTCTCTTAGCTTTTCTTCGGTTCGGGCAAATATGTTTTCCCACCAGCACCAGGGAAGGTGCATACTATTAACTTCCATTCACGACGGAGGTATGCAATGCCTAAAAGATCAGATTCGTAGCTACTTATGCAATTCCAAAGTCAGTGAAGTGTTAAAGTTGTCCCTCATAAAACAATCAAACCGAAGGGGAGGAAGGATAGTGGAATTCCCTTAGGTCTAACTCACTCGCACCCAGCACCAGTCGTCCAGCGAATTACTGGTATTACGAACTTAATATATAGTGGGGTGAAATATATATACAGGTGACATAATTACTTACTAGGTTTTTGGGGGGCTATTCAAAACTACGAAAGATCTACTAGCAAATTACTGGTATTACGAACTTAATATATAGTGGGGTGTACCTGATATATACGTTCTCTTTCCTAATCGAAGGGTTTAAAACAAACCTAACCTGAAAGCGCTAATACAACCCAACTAAACCCCTACTTCTGCTTCTTGGACTCGACTTCAACTTCCGACCTAACCAAAGATTCATTTCTTTCCCTCGTACGTTTCTGGGCTGCTTGTGCTTCTGTAGCTCCGGGGTGTAAGTGAGTCCCATATGAGTCAGTAGGAGTCCCGTACGAGGTATGAGTTCTCCTTGAATAAGAGCTAAACTCAGAGCTTTCATGCTTCCCTGAGTTAAACCCTGAATCTTCCCGCTCCGTGGGTTCATTAGTTGGATTCCTTAAAAGAAGAACTGGACTCCCTTGATGCTTTCCTTCATTAACTGAGTGAATGGCGAATGCAAGGGGAAATTAGTACTAGTTTCTTTATTGAACACACTTGAACAAATGTACCACTTGAACAAATATAGTAAGGTGCCTGTTGAGTAACTCGGGAACACTTTTATGGGAGCTCGGAAAGGCAAAGGATGGTCCCTTAATGGACCTAGGGTTGGACGATGTAGCTTTCACACTTTCTTCCCTTAATCTTTATATGTGCCATGAACCACTTTAGGGTTTAAATAACTTCCCCGCTCCTGTTAGTAGCCCCTTACTATTCTATTAAGTCGGAGAGGTGCGAGTGATCTTATTAAGTTAAGGGCAACCTTTGGGCTCGAACTCAATGAACGATAGGCTTGCTGAACATCTAACAAATGGGCCACTCGGGAGAGAAAGTATATAATATACGCACTCGGGAGCAGAGTATATCCTATGGGAAGGCAGTGCTGTGAGTCTGATAGTGGAAATCTGTCCGTCGGGATTGCTTTCCTTAAGCCCTACTTACTTAATTTGCGGTTCTCGTGGATCTATGCTTTCGTCATCCAACACGGATAAAGATAATAAGAAGAAAGGGTAGTTCAAGGTGTTTAGTTAAGGGTTCTCCCGTACAATAGTTCGATAAGGGGTCGCTCTATTTCCATTCACTCATATTAACTCACACGTACCTTGGGGAGTACTTTTATTCCCTTACCGAAGGGTATAAAAGTACTCATAAAGAAACCGAAGGGAAGGGAAGCGAAGGGAATCTTTATAGTACAATTACCTAAGTCAAACCGGAAGGGAAGCGAACTAATTGAAAGCCAACCCAAGCCTCAGGGAATTAACCGAAGGTAATATGTTCATAGCTACTTATGCAAGGCATGAGATTCAGAGCCCGAGAGCACCTATCATACAAACTAATGCAACCGGAAGCGAACAAAATGACTCTGACTCTTAACCCAACCGAACCGAGAGGGAAGTTATTTAAACCTCAGGGAAGGGAAGTGAGAGTTTCGCCCGAGCCAGTTGAGTTGAAGTCCGTTGCAGTTGTCTGACCCTCCGGTCTGAACCTTTTGATTAGCAATCTATTCAGTAGGGTTAGAGACTGGCATTCCTGCTCACAACAATTCGTTCGGTCCGAGGAGTTCGAGTGAAATCGAAGGGACAAGTTCGAGTGAAAGGTGAGAGATCTTGATTTCAACTCATTCTCTTAACCGGACCAGACCTTAGGGAAGCAAACCCAACCTAACCAGAAGGGTGTCCGAGGGGTACTTTCAGGAAGGGTCACATTTATCGAGGGGTACTTTTCTTCTCTTCTGTTAAGGTTGTATGGTTTGGGTTACTCTTCCGTTAAGGGTGGATGGTTTGGGTTACTTTTTCAAAAAGTGAACCAAGCCTTCATAGACATGAAGACGTGTTCAGTAACTCACGAGGGGAGGAGCTCAATTATAGCTCCAAACAAAAGATCTGAAATGTTTTTTACAAAAAACTACAAATCCAGATTTAAATGACTGGATCTCTGAAAGGCATGAAATGGCTTTATGAAAGCCAAGAAAAGAGATAGAAAGATGCCTGAAAGGCAAGAGAAGAGCTAGAAAGGAAAGAGCTAGACCTCTATCAAACCTAAGGGAAGAGAAACGAAGCCAACATAACCTAACCTCAAGGGAAGCCTAAGGTCTGCCGGAAGGGATGCGATGCCAACCTTACCGAAGGGAAGCAACTCCAATAGGTGAAAGTACAAGAAATGTGACCCTTTAATTTATTGTGGTGTACTTTTGATTCCCTTCGTTTGGGTTTAAATTACTTTTTGTACACCACAATTCAGAGTGGTATATAGGAGATGCAGATAAAGTCAAAGCCCAGTCAAAGCTCATAGATGTTGATATAGATCAATATGTGCGTAACATAATGGTTTCAATCAAAGATTCAGTCTTCATGGATAAATCCCAGGGAGTGTAAATGCTCTAATCTAATGCCGTTAATCAGCTCTATGTCAAGGCCTCTCGCTCATAGCTGGTGTAATGTTATAATCTCAAGCATACAACTGGGAAAAGGCACCAAAATCCCATTTAGAGTATAAATGCTCTAATGCCGTTCAGCAGCGGGCCGATGTTAAGAAGCACTCTTCGGACAGGGGAAAGGTCATTAACAGAGTGAGAAGCATTGAATGTAAAGAGTTGGAACAAGATGGATGACAATGACAGAAATTCCTTTCGTTCTGGACTTTCTCCTTTCGTTCATTAGTTGAACTTGGCTCATGCCAAAAGAGAAGAGAGGGGCCGACCGTCAGGGGATTCCAAGAGTTGAGTTCATTCCAAGAGGCCGAAAACTTCAATATTAGTCTTTAGGATACCTACGTCTAACATGAAGAAGGAGTGAATGGCCAGTCGAGACTCCAAAAAAGAATCAAAATCAGTTCATACTGTAGCCTGTAGCACAGTTCATACTGTAGCCTGTAGCTTTGCTTTTGGCTTTGGCCATCGGACATGTTTGAGTTAAGGGGTTATTTCCGGTTCCTCATCCCTCTCCCGAGTGGTCAAGAGAACTACCTAGGCGATTCAAGCAAGGAGCGAATGCTTGATCTCGAGCGAATGAGTAGCCAAGGAGCGGGAGAGTAGCGAATGGCGCAGCGACGTGGAGTCCTTTTTCCCTGTCCACTTTAATTGGGCACCTGCTTCTTACTTTAATTGGGCACCTGCTTATTGCTTATCTGTGCAGAACTCTGACTTGTTGTTTCACGGGCACCAGCCAGTCCCTCTCCGATCCTTATTATACGTATATAGATAGTGACGAACTCAAGTTGAAGAATACACCGGTGCCGCCGCCTAAGCAGCTAACATAGCTACAACTAATGAACTTGAACTCTGAACAGCGGATTCTTGTACCGAACGATATAGTTATTGGGCAAAAGCTGAGAAATTACAGCCTACCTCAGACTCTTAACGATATAGTTATTGGGCAAAAGCAAACTATCAAAGTGATCCAACCTTGAACCATGCATCCATCTTATCCAAATGGCACGTGAACTGGGGCAATCTCTAAGCAAATGTAGAATAGTTTCTGTAGCAGCGCCACACCTTGGACAGGAAGCTGTAGAAGAAAGGTGCCGCTTGAAGCAAGCTTCCTTGGTAAACAGGCGGCCATGACAAGTAAGCCATAGGAAATGCTTGACTCTTGGGGGCAAGTCAAGCTTCCAGATCTTCTTCCATTCAAACTGATTATTACCCTCACATGAGATGGAGATCAACCTTGTTCCACTCATCAAGCAAGTCAAAGCTAGGAAAGCACGAGCATACAGAAGAGTAGTGTTCGTTCGGAGATTCCACTATACCCTTTTGACTCGGTTTTTCAACTCTAGCCTATATTCTTTATCTTGAATCACAGAGGAAGGACAAGAGCTCGGACAACAACTATCACAACTGGAAATGCTAGAACTACTTACTAGCTATCTGACAGGAGTGAAGATATGCAAAAGAGGGAGAATGCGCGTAATCGGATATTGCTGTAGTTGATGAAAGAGCTGTAGTGAAAGGCTAGTTGAGTTAAAGAGTCAATTGTTGGCTGAGGGTCTTCTTGGCTTTGATGACCAAGGTGGGGGGAAGCTTACCCTTGTTAGAGGATGTTCTTCTTAGAGGACTGGGATTCGAGTTTCGGAATTTATATTTATTTTAGGCCCATTACTAAGGGATATTGCAGTATCGACTTCTACTGAGATAGGCAAGCAACGACTTTTGGTCGACTTAAGCCCGCTCTTGATGCTTGACTTTTAGTAAGGACAGTAGGATGAGGTCTTTCACTTTCAGAGCCTTGCTGTTGCCGCTCTTCTGTTAGAGCTCTTTAGTCCCATCCATACCAAAGAAGATCGCCCCTTAAAGTATGTGTTCCGGGGAAGGATGTCAACATCATTATACTCAAGACGAAACTCGAATTCATGCGTAGAAAAAAATAACTATCTGCAATATGCTTAACACATGCAAATGCAACTCGAACAGTAAGAGAGAGATCTTCCGTATAGTTTTTTTTTGAATGGCCCCATAAACATCAGAATATCTCTATAAGACAGAACTCTTCCGTAGAGTTTTGAATGTCAGCTAGGACAGGCGTCGCGATTACAACTACGATGAGGGGCAAGCATACCATACCCAAAGATTACATCAGTATAAGTAAATGGTGTGTACACCATTTACTCTTTCTAGCAGATTACAGTATATAGTGAATGGCAACAGACGCAGCAACAGTCGAATATAAGAATGGAAGGTATATAAAGAAGTATATAATGATTGGGCCATTCACTCTACGGGTAGAAATGGAATGTACAGGGGCCTTCTATAATAAGTTCCCCTTGCCCTTCCTGTCCCGGAGCCAATAAGTCTGATTTTAGTTGATCCTTTAAGAGCGTATCTTTCGCTACTCCCGAGTCCGAACCTTCTCTTGAGTTACCCAATGGGGATAGGAGCTCTTTCCTTATCCTTTCTTATTAATTTGCCTGACTTGAATTTAGCTGAGTGGAGCAACTGGGACAGAATCAAACCTTTCATATGCCGTCCTTAGCTCCGTACGAGTCCTTTGAAGCTCTTCTAAACCTTTTCTCGGAGTGACACTAAGAGTCATATCAGTCCGAACCTTTTTATTAGTCTCATCGGCCCCCCCAGGGGTAGAAAGAGAGTTTGAATAAGACTCGTTTGCTTTGGCACCACATCACGGGTTAGAGTTCAAACTAATATGCCTAATCGGATGCAGCAGCAGAAAGGGATGAATTGGTTCGAGTGAGTAGATCTTTCGTAGTTTCGTAGGTCCATGTTAGACTGGTGCTGGAGAAGAAGGGCATAATCACTGGTGCTAGTTCTCAGGGTCACTCTTTCACTTTCGTTTTGAAGAGTATCTCGACTGATAGAATGGTGCATTATATAATAATAAGATATTGTTTGAGGGTGGGAATTGAGGATTTTGGTTGTCCTCGGAGGGTGTGCTTTTGTGTCTTAGCTTTGTATTGTGTTTTCCTCATCTGTGCTTTAGGGTGTTCTGTAGGGGGTACTTGTAGGTGTCTAAAGGGTCGACTAAATTGATCAACCGAGAGGCCCATTGACGATGCATTTATCTTTCCTCAATTGTAGGGGGCTCTCCGAGGGAACTAGTAGGTATTTATCTGGTGGCCTCTTTGTTAGTGCTCTCCGAGGGGAACCTTTGGTACTAGTAGGTGTCTTTCTGGTTTTGGTATGGTTTGATTTGTGTCCTCTTTGTTATGTGCCATGAACTGAATGAACTGCCTCACCAAAAGATGCTGGCGAGAGGGACGGAACTGCTCTCATGATTGATCTCTCCCCGACTACTCTAGCTTATCTGAATTGAATGCCTCCAAAGGTAGTCCTCCCCGATGAGGTTTTAAGTGCTTCCCTTGAGCTTGCGTTCGCTTCCCTTAAAGCTTTCTTGGCTTAATGGACCGGCCCCTTTCCGCTAACCCTAGGGCTATCCTCACGCTCCTTTGCCCTTGGGTTTCACTGCTTGTGGTCTTCTTCTCTCGGTAGTCTGGTCTGTGACCTTTCATGTCTCCAGTGCAGGTAGGCTCACTCCGTCCCTTTGCTTTTCTTGCCTTTCTTAACCTTGAAGTCGAGTACGGAAAGAAAGTAGTTCAATTCATAACCTTTAATCAACGGAGAGGCCAGAACTCGTAAGTCAATGGGGACCAGCTTCTTAATTCAAGTATATAGTCCCAGTAGCGTACTCAAAACCATGAAAAGAAGGTACGAGCATCGCGAACTAAGAATATTTAAGTAGAGCGATAGCGACGTCTCTGTCCCTGCAGCAGCTGCTTCTAGGCGTAATGCAACTATTTAAGCATAGTAAGGCGGGCAGCAAAACTCATACCCAAGCCCAGGAGCTGCAGCCGGCTACTCTCACTCAAGTCCGGGAATTGAGTCTCTTTCACTCGTACTTATATTTTTGGGCACCTGATCATATTTATTAATTAGCCTCGAACTCAGAAGGATAAGCTACTTTCATAACCAGTCCGGGAGCAACTTAACATTCTTTCTTCTCCCGGAGCGGGAAAGATTCCACCTTCTATAGATATTTCTAGTAAGATATTTCTAGTAGTAGTCAAAGCAAAGAAGTCAAAGAAGATTCGGAGCAAGGACCGGGGCTGGCTAAGAAACTAAGACGGAAGAAAATGCTTACGTAAGGGAAAGCTGCGAAAGATTCCAACACTTATTAGACGGAATGAACAGATAGGACGACTACGGGACTTAACTTAAGAAAAGCCCTCGGGCAAGCTAAACCTCTCATGGCAATGAATGGACAGCTACTGATACCATTAGCATTCACTCATTACTTACTGACCGTTGATAGGGATTTGAGGTTGAAAGTAATCTTTCACTACGGCATACCACTCCAAGCAAGGACTGCTACCCCGACTCGTTTCACCCGTAGACAATTGAATCGCGTAGACTGTAGTTCCCTTGAATGTTTAGATGCTGAACCCGTCGTTATCACATAAAATCGGCCAACAAAACAACACAACACAAAATAAAAGATCAAAACTCTCTCTCTCCCTATGGTCGAGAAATTACTTTTACTTTTAGGCTTAGTCGTAAATAGCCCCTTTGGCTATTTATCTGCCCAATATTATAGTAAGGGGTAGCAGAGGAACTTATATTATATACAGGCGGATTAGTCTACGCCAAAGGGGCTATTTATCTCCTTAGTCGTAAATAGCCCCTTTGGCTATTTCTCTACCCAATATATAGTAAGGGGGTAGCAGAGGTACTTATATTATATACAGGCGGATTAGAACTTAATTATAGTAAGTAGGGCCAAAGGGGCTATTTATCTCCTTTATATTTATTTTAGGGAATTTACTTTTATATTAGGGACCAGTCGTGCCCACCTTATAAGTTCGTCGGATTAGCCCTTACTATATAATATATGGCGGATAGAACTTATATGTATGGCGGATAGTCTACAATTGCGTAGCAGAGGAGAGAAATAGCCCCAAAAGCGGGATCTACTTTAGCCCCGGCAGCAGGATCGACTTTAGCCCCAACTTTTGAACCTCTCACGCTACTACTGTTCCTTCTGTTGATGCTATTTTAGGTGCTCCCAGGAGGGAGTCCTACCCGTTGCAGTGCGGATACTGAAATGCCTTCCTATTCTGTTCAAATGCGCTCCTTATCTCTTCAAATTCCCTATGACTTCTGAGCCCCCTTATAGTCGGCCCTTGAAAAAAGCCTTTGTTACCGCCCGGGGACGAGTTAATTGATTCACTGGCTGGCTAAGGCGATGTGAATGCCCGTGATCCGCCACTTGCCTTAATTCTCTTCTTTCATTCCGGATCTCTCCGCTACGCCCCTTTCTCAGTAGCTGCTCCGGGTTCCTTCAAGTCAAAGGAAACTCAAATATGCACCATCTCCATGCATTTATATTTATTTTAGGCCGCCATATATACTAGTAAGGGCTATCTTTTTTATATAAAGAATCTCTATTTCACTTTCCAGGGAGAGTATTCACACGTATAGGAAGACCTGGGGTATAGAAATAGTGCGGTTAGCTCTTAGCTCGCTGCTGGTAGTACTGATATAATGAATAGAGAAGGGCGTTTAGCATATATGGTTAGGGAATAGCCTTTCAAAAAGGGGTTGGGATACTCACACTCGGGAAAAAGGGAACTTCTCCCCATCTCTTCAAACTGACCTTTGAATTAAGGTTAGCACCTTCCTCAAATTCAGGACCAGCTATGTCGCACTCTCAAATCCACTCATAAAAGCATAGCGAGAGATAGCGCTGCTTCTGAGAAACCATATCCGGAGGGAAAGGAACGGAAAAGTAGTCAAGATAGTCAAACTCCATGGTTATAGGGGCTTGTAATAGTACTTGAAAGGAGTATCCTAGTACAGGAAAGATTATATGTTCGTACGTAAGTGTTGGAGTTGCTATTGATGCTGCTTTAACAGTTGCTCCAGAAGCTGGAAGTCAAAAGACTCCGCCGGAAGCTCCGGAAACCTTACCCACAGTTCCTGTTGCTACTGTTGCTACTGTTAGAGTTGCTATTGCAGTTGCTCTTAGAGTTGCTTTACTATTAGTAAATGCTTTTGAGCTGTCCTCTCTTGTTGCTGCCTTTGAGTTAAGTAGTTAATCCTATCGGGATCTACTTTAGCAACTAAGGAAGCACCAGCCCTAGCAACAGCAGTAACTTCAAGAGCTGCATCCCTAGGAACTCCTAAAGTCGAATACCCAGCAACAGTAGCAACTGCAACAGCAGTAGTGTCAACCCTAGGAAAACGGTAACTGCGAAGGCAGGAACAGTAGGAACAGTAACTGCAAGAGCCCTAGGAACAGTAACTGCAAGAGCCCTAAGTGCCAGCTCAAAAGCCCTAAGTGAGAGCTCACCAACAGCAACAGTAGCATCTGCATCAAAAGCTGAAATACTGGACTCGAAAGCAGCATTTACTTTATATGAGTAGTAGCACCAAGGTGGTCTCCTTTGTCACCAACTGTAGGATCGACTTTCGCAACTAAGGAAGTCACAGCCCTAGCACCATTGACTTCAGTGCCATCTGCAAAGGCATCTGATTAGTAACTACTTGAACTCAAATCCCCTAATGGCTCTACTTTTTCAGTAGCTAATGGCCCTACTTTTTCAGCTCCTAATTGAGCTGCCCCAACTTAGGAAGCCCCTACTGGAGCTACTTTTGGAGTACCTAATTTCTCTCCTTTAGCAGCAGCATCTGAAGCAGCAGCATCTGAGTCTACAGTAGTACCAACTTCCCCTTCGCCAACGGAGTCTTCTACTTTAGTGGGAACTCCTTTTGCCTCACCATAGTCTTCTACAGTAGTGGGAACTACTTTTGCAGCGCCAACGGAGGATGATTCTACAGTAGCAACTTTTGCCTCAACGAATTTCTCTCCGTAGCCCACTTCGGATTTAATCCTTTACTCAAGAGCCGTAGCAGTAGTAACTCCTATGGGCACTCCCCTCTGAACTTCAAAAGCAGCATCCCTTGCCTCAGCAACAGTAGCAGCACGCGTGTACTCAGCCGCCGTGTCCTCAGTATCCGCAGTCGCCTCAGTCTCTACTAAAGCAGGAACACCCCTTGTAAGAGTAACTGTAAAGGCTGGAGCCGTGTCCTCAGTAGCAGTAGCCCCAGTGTACTAGTAAGCATCAGTAGTGGACTATTAAGCAGCTATAGTATACTCAAAGGCCTCCCTAGTGTCCGTGTCCTCAGTGTCAGCAGCCGTAGCATTAGTAGTCTGTACTGGGTCTCCGCCCCATTTTCCTAGTAAGCGGCATTTCCTTGATGAGCTTTTAAAGGAACTTTATCTACTCAAAGTGATTGAAGTGTTAAGTCTAAAAGTTCTTGAAGTGTTAAGAGTCTAATTGATGATGCTGTTAGTCTTTCCTTAGTTGGTTTTCTGTATTCCTCCTGTTTGTATTGCTCGCATAAGAGTTGCTCGCAACTCAACTCTTAAGTGTTTATCCCTTCCTTTAGTTAGGAACCCCCGGGAGGGGGGAGGGAGGACCCCCCCGGAGGGGGGAGGGAAGTAACTCGGTAGTTTGATCTTCCCTTAAGGGCTTGCGTCCTTTTGCCGCACCTGAGGAGTCGTAAGACTGAACTACAGGAATGGAGCAAAGGAACGACTGTAAAGGAGTGGGCTTCGGTAGAGGACGGGAACGACAGTAGTGGTCTAAGGTGGAGGAAGTGAACGACTGAAAGTAGTTGCCCCTTCCGCTGTGGCATCCCTTGGGGTTTAAAGCGGAGGTACGCTTTATGGTTTAAGTCTCGGCTGCAGACGAAAGGGTGAGGAAAGCCTTAGGAGTGACCTGTAGCTTCCTAGGGTTTTGAAGTTGTGGCTGAGTAGTCACCTGTCGCTTCCTCTGGTTTTGAAGTTTATTTTCCTTGTTAAAGGGCCCCTTAGTAAGGAATGCCTGAAAAGGGCAGATGCATCAGTTGATCCTACGTCTGCTAAGGAAAAGCCCTGGGCTTCTGAGTTTAGGTCTCGGGCATCTGAGTTTAGGTTGGGGGCTTCTGAGTTTAGGTTATGGGCTTCTGAGTTTAGGTCTCGGGCGTATGAGGTTGATCCTACGTCTGCAAAGCCAAGGTCGGATGAGGTTGAGCCTAGGGCAGATGTATCAGTTGATTCAGTTGATTCATTTGTTTAAGTTGATTCATCATAAATTTCTTCCTCAAGTGCTTATGAATCCTAAAAGGCCCAATATAAAGTCAAAGTAAGGTCGCATGCTAGAGAGCTTCAGCTTCATACAGGGCATCCGATGTAGCTTCAGCTTCATACAGGGCATCCGAAAAGTCGGTCATCCTTGTAGTTTTACGGGTTTCGAATGTGTATTCTACTTCAAAGGAGTTTGGAGCCGGGGCTTCCTCCCCTTTTGATGAGTTTCTAGCTGTGGCTTCCTCGAAGAAGTAGGTTTCACCTTCAGTTGTAGCAGGGGCTTCTCCTGAGTTTGAAGTTGAAGTTGCCCCCGGGGCTTCTGCTTCTCCTTAGTTTCTAGTTTCAGTTTAAGTTTTAGCTGAAGTATTACCGCTCCGTGGGGAGTGCATCGCATAAGGGGTTTTGAGTTTAAGTTTTAGCTGTGGCTTCCTCTAAGAAGTGGGTTTCCCCTTCGGTCAGGCATTTGCTTTTCAAAGGTGTAGGCTAGGTATGTCGTATATAAAGATATGGGATTGTAAGTTGGAGATTGCAATTATGGGTTTGGTAAGCCTAGCGTACCTCGAAGAGGTAAGTTCCAGCTCCTAGGAAGGGGGCATCCCCTTTTGCTGAGTATATAGTTGGAGTATAATTTCATTGATAAACTTTTAGAAGTATACATCTGCACCTAGGATAGCTGCGATAGGTATTGGATTCGAAGTGCCTTCAGTCCCAACAGTCGTAAATGGCTTTAGTACATTTATACCTTTACGTCTAGCTATTTCATTCCTCGCCTATCGGCTCACCTGCCTCTAAGAGTGGAGTTTAAGTTTAACCTGTAGCTGTGGCAACTGCAACTGTAGCTGTGGAGTAATTCAGCTTCAAGGGAAAGTACTTCTAAGGTCTCGAGATAAAGGACAGCTGTAAGGTCTCGATCGAAAGGTAAGGGCTGCAGCCCAAGGAATCCGAAGAAGTGGGTTTAACCTTTAGCAGGTGCATCTCTTTTTGGATCAGTAGCATCAGTTAATTGACTTGATTCAGTTGATTATGAAATACCTCTGGTAGAGAGGTTTGATAAAACCCTCTAAAGAGGAACGAATATAAAGTAAGGGGATATTAGAGATTGGGCTTCATCGGCAGGGTCAGTTGTAGCTTCTACTTTTGATAAGTCTGGAGCAGGGTATTCAGCTTCTACAGTAGGTGTAGTATAATTTAATTCATTAAAGTAGCTTCTAGCTATTGAAATATGCATGGCATTGGCAGCTATAGGGAGTGTTCCCCTATCGGCTCACCTGCCTCGAGGAAGGGACTTTTAGAGATAGGGTACAACTCTCGTAGATATGAACATCGGGGTTACCTCCTGGCAGATTTTATATTTAATGTAGGCGCAAACTTATATTTAGATGGGCGTCTCACCTTATCGTAGATAATCCGGGCTCAAACAATAGGAAAGATTGAAATCTGCCCTCAACTCCATAACCAAATGCCTCGTATTGAAACAGAGCAGATGCAAACAAATACAGTACTGACTTAGAAGGTAGCGATCGAAATGAAAGGAAAGATAGTACCGACCTCAACTGCGGGTCAATGTCTTCAAGGACAAAACATATGCCACCAACTGCATCCCACAGGCAAGAAGCTCCCTCTTTGGGCTCGACTACTGTATAAACGAGAGCGAATGCAACAGATGCCAGTTCTCGATCCAAATGAAAAGGAATACCAAAATACGGATAGCAGTCAATGGAACGAATCGAAGAAGTAGGTTTAACCTGAGGAAAGGTAACCTGTAGAGTCAATGGCTGCAGAGGAACGAAAGGGTCTTTCTACGTTTTGAATAAGGGAACCGAAGTGAGAGTCTAAGTTGTTCCAGCTGTTCCACCTGAACCTGGAGCTGTAGCTTCCAAGGGGTTTTCAGTTTAACCTTGAGCTTGGGCTTCCTCGAAGAGGGGAGAATAGTCAGTATTTGAAATTTCTTTTCCAAGAGAGGGTATAGGGGAAAACTGGGTCGTATAGAGATATAAATTTTCTTTCCTTACTCAAAGAAAGGAGAGGTAGATAGAGATAAGGGTTGAGGATTGACTTTTCTTCCAAGGGGTTTAGGGTTTACTTCCGATGGGTTTATGGTAGACTGTGGATGTGTTGACTTCCGAGTCCTCTTCAATCCTAGTGGTTGACTGTGGATGTGTTGAGGGTGTAAAACTATTAAAATAGCTCACTCAGTAGAGAAGTTACCTTTCCTATGTGAGTAGATAGAGTGGAGGCATTTGACTGAGTAGGGTTTAAGGGTTTTGAGTTACAGGATATGCAGTTGGGCATTTCAAGTTGAGGTCAGTTCGTTCCTATAGATTAGTGGTAGATCATTTGAAGCCCCTACTCCTTTAGCGATTTATTATAGTATGGCTTTTGAAGCCCCACCTGAGTAGGAAACTTTAGTCACTACTTTAGCAGCGCCAACTGATGAGTCTTATCCTTTATCTACTGCATCCCCGCCAACAGAGGGTTTATCTTTAGCTACTTTAGCAGCCCCAACGGAGTTCTCCTTTAGGAACGACTTATAAATTCCAGCCCCCCACCTGATTCTTATTCTTTATCTGGAACATCTACTGGAACAGATGGATCTACTTTTGCAGCAGCAGATTGAGAGACTTTTGCCTCAACAGAGTCTTCTACATCTAAGGCTAAAAAGTAGAATCAGCTGCTGCTTGAAAAGTAGCTCAATTCGGGGCTTCAAAAGTAGACTCAGTAGGGGCTTCCAAAGTAGTTCTATACTCGAAAGTAACAATAGCAGCAGCATCCCTAGGAACAGTACATTTTTCATCAGTAGCTATGTCCTTAGCTATGTCCTTGACCCCTCTTAGCTATGTCCTTGACCCCCTTAGTGAAACTAGAACCCTTAACCCGTAAACCTATATCTGGACTAAGTTTGCTTTTGATTCTAGGTCTAGACCTAAGTAGTTTGCTTTTTCTTAGTGGTCCACGTACTTTCTATTTATATATTCTATTTTTATGAATGAAAATAGAACTCCATACTTATCAAAAAGGAGAAGCTCCAGTCGAAACCCACTCCTTCGATCTGTCGTTCGATCTCAACCTTGCATCTGTTCCTTACTCCTTTACAGTAGTTAGGTTCCGCTCCCTTCCTTACTCCTATCAGTCGTTCCTGTTGTTTTGTTTCTTGTAATTTATTTTACCACGCATATGTCCGGCCGGAAAGAGTCCTATATGAAGGAGGGGCGGAGAGCTGAGCCGCTAGGTGAAGGGGAGACTACAAGGAGAGCTGAGCCGACAGGTGAAGGGGCGAAGAGCTGAGCCGACAGGTGAAGGGGAGACTACAAGGAGAGCTGAGCCGTAAGGCTTTGATTAGACACGATAAGGTGAGACTAACGTCGATTGGTTGCCTAGTCGGGGACCCCGAAGCGAGGAATGGAACACCCATGGAAACACCCTTATAACTATCCTTCCTTAGGAAACCCCGAAACCCCACTATAGGAACTCAACTCGAAATGCCAAACATAATCTAGCTACTCAAGGGGAAACCCCAACATACTCTACCTATCTCCACCTATACTCTACCTATCTCCACCTATACGAAAGCTAAACTGTTCTGCTCAACTCAAATCCTATCCTTTCAAATCAATACCCTTGAAACTCTCTTGAAAGCTATCCTGTCAAACCACTCTTCAGGCAACCTCTCTTGGAATCAAATCCTAAAGGGCTTCCCAATCCCAATCTATTGAAGAGCTATTTTATAAGTTTTCACCCCTCTACTCTAGAACTCCTAGAAAGAGCAACTCCTAGAAAAGAGCTCTCTCTCTTGTCGCCTATCCGCTCTAGAACTCCCTTCAAGCTCTCCTCTCTTCAATCCCATCAATCCTTTCCCTTGTGACCGCTCCAAACACCTAAATACTGTACTCATCCTTTGTGACCGCTCCAAACACCTAAATACTGTACTCAAATCCCTGTTCTGCTGCCCTACCTTCAGCACTGAGGCCTTCCATTCTATAGGAATGCCTAAGATACTTATGTACTCAATTGAATTGAAGCTATCCGATAGGAAATCGTAAGTGACTTCCAAACCACTCTTCAATCCCTGTTACTGCCACCATCTAGTGTCACCCCTCGTTTCGTTGGCCGATCCTACTAGGAATATTTGATCCAGAGTTCCTCTCCTCGATCCTCTTAGTTTTGAATCCTCCACCCTAAACTACACCTTCATACACCTATGCTGCCCTCGACCTTCATACCTATGATTCCCTCTGCCTTCAACCCATTCTCTAGAGGAACTTACCTCAACTCGAAATGCACAACTGCCCTCTTTCGAGTAATGAATACGCTCGACTGGAAGGAAATGAACTCACTGAGCAATCCATCTCATTTTTGTATCCACTGAACTCTACGAATCGTAACTCAAAACCCTTAACTCATCCGGGTATAATAATTTCTCAAATACCTCTACCTTCAACCCTAAACTCTATCTTCTATGCTCCACTCAAAGCTGAATTCATTCTGCTCCGCTGTCCTTGAAAAAAAAACTCTTAGCAATACCCTATCCTCCCCTCTCCTTCGTCGACCCTATCACCCCTATGCTCCACAACCCCAGTTGAAATGCCTATACTCCACTCTTCGCTTCATCAAATCAAAACCCCTCTTCGATTGACTCCGTACTCTCTTTAGGTGCACTCCTCAGGTCTTCCGTTGCTGGCATCTCTCTTTAGGTTTCGATACGAGGCATTTGGTTCTGTACCCTCTGCAGCCTGACCTCTCATCTGTTGTTCCGAAAAAAAACCCCTCCTACCTTTCTCTATACCCCTTCGGGGGCCCTCTCACCAGCAACAGGACAGAAGTATGAACAACAGGACAGAAGTCACCGGCAACAGGACGTAAGGGAGTCTCAGGGCAGACAACAGGACGTAAGGGAGTCTCAGGGCAGAAGGTATCTGTATATCCTATATAAGTGGTTCTTTCCTCCCCGATGCGAGGTAAGAAGTTTAAATTTGCATTGCAAAAGTGACAAATTTGATTTTCAGCCCAGTTGGAGGCCTTGGAAGAAGGCACAGAAGAGGTAGGGAGGGAGAGGATAGCGATGGGAGGCGATACCACAACTGACATAGTAGATAGGGACAGCCCCGTTGACAGCCTTGGAAGAAGGCACAGAAGAGGAGGGCATTGAGAAATAGAAAAAACAACATAGCCTACAACCAATCACACCTTTAGAGGAAAAAGAAAGACTCAGCCTGTATTTATAACCCTGAAATCCACTACCAATCCCACCTTGAGGGGAGAAAATCAATACTCAGCCTGTATTGCTCTTTTGTTCGTCGTACAACGAATCCTCTTGGCCCAGAGTACTACCCATCTGGAAAGTCCTTAAGCAATAACTAGCTACCGGAAGGCCTTAAGCCATTGATGCTACCGGAAGTACTTAAGCATAGGATGAAATCCTTTACTCAAAAGCATCAAAAAGAGCAACTACAACAGCAACTGCAACAGCAACTGCAAAAGCAACTACAACAGCATCACCAACAGCAACCAACTTCCAAAAGGACCTACAACCGACCTTTTAAGGGTGCAATCGTACTGAGCTATTTGCCAAATTCAATCTACTCAGCTATTTTATGAGTTTTATACCAAGAGTTCTGCTTCCGTCGAATTCAATTGAAGTCAATTGAAGTCAAATGCCTAAACTTCAAATCCGAGTTCGGATGCCTACCTTTGAAGTCAAATGCCTAAACTAGACTTCTATCTATACCCTATCGAATCAATCCTATGCTTTATAGTCGATCCCTTTCGTTCCTGAGCCTATCAGCTATACGCCCCAAAGCCTATCAGCTCAGCTATACGCCACTCATTCCTTTACCTTACGTTCTGTTGCATCCCTTCCGTTCCCTTACTCCTTGGAAGTCGTTCTCTTCCTTTGATCCATCACTCCTATCCAGTCGTTACCTTCCGTTCTCTAGATACCCGCAGTTGAGGTCTCCTTTAAAAGAGCTACATCATTCCCCTCCGGATGGACTTCCGGTGTAGCTTCTGTAGCTCGACCAATGCACTCCTCAGGTATGCACCTTAGCGCCCCTTTGGTTCCTCTGCAGCCATTGACTCCTTGCAGCCATTGACTTACCTTGTAGCTTCCCTTTGTTCACGTCCGGCACCTGAGCCACATTCCTTTGGTCCCGGCCTTGTGTCATTTAGATACCGGTCATTTCATCGATGCCTTCGCCACATGAGCCGATTGAATACCTTAAATTATTTACCAAATTGGAGAACTAAGGAATTAAAGGAGAGAAACTCCTACATAAGCCGAAACCTCAGAATTTAATATAAGTTGGGGAGAAACTCCGACAAAAGAAGAAACTGAAACCCAAGCCTCAAACTCAGAAGCCCTTTCCTGCATTTCAAGTGGCCTTGGCATCAGCCCTCCTTCCAGAAGCCATTGACCCAAACTCAGAAGGAGAAACCTAAACCCCAGTAGAAGCCCCAGCCGAAACCGGAAGCCACAACGGAAGTCTTTGCATTTCAGGCATACGACCTATCCGCTCATTCAACTGAAGCAAAAGCCCTAGGAATAAACTCAGATGCCCTATTCGTTCCTGCATTTCAAGTTGCATCTCCCATTTCCAGATTACCAAGACCCAGACCCGTAAGTTCATGGCCAAACTGACTTTTATTTAGGGGCAAATTACTGGTATTACGTAAATGGCCAAAAACCTAGTAAGTAGTATTATGTCAATGGCTGAGCGCCATGTTAGTAATACCATAATATTTGCTAGCTCAGCCCCTACTATAATTAAGTTCTTTGACCATCTTTTCACGCGTTAGCTCTTGACTCAAATCCGGCAGGAGAAGAAGGCACAGCCGAAACTGAAACTCCAGGCGAAGCTACAGCAGCCTTTTTCAACCCAGACCCAAACTAGTCTTCGACGACCAAAAGGAGAAGCACCAGACACAGGTGAAACCCACTTCATCGATTGAATACTCAGCAGACCTTTCAGAAGTTCAATCCTCAGGTGCAACTGAAAAACCCTTGGAAAAGCTCCTGGTGCCTTCATCGATTCACTCCTCAGGTGCTACTTCAGCTCAAACTGAAACTTCACAACTAGAAACTCAGGAGAAGCCACAGCTACAAACTCATCAAAAGGAAGCCACAGCTCCAAACTCCTAAAATAAAAAGTTGAAGCCCCATTCGCAACAAACTGACTTTTATTTAGGGGCAACTCAAAATCGGATGAACGCCTTTTCGGATGCCCTTACCTTCAGCTCCCTTGCATACCTTACTTCTAGTTCACTTCCGCTCCATTCCTGACTCCTGTCGTTACCTGTAGTTCACTAGATATCTTCACTACCTTCCTGTCGTTCAGTCACTTCCTGTAGTTCCCTTCCCTTCCTCAGGTCTGAGCTGTCCTGCACCCTCCACCTTGCGTTCCCAAAGCCTAAGGGCTCAGCTACACGCCAACTGTACAAAAGGACCTCCAACAGAAGAAAGGGGTACGGGGACTAGAAAGAGAAGGAACGCTTCAGGCGGGAAGTAGATCAAGGAGAATCCTTTGGTGGGGCTGAAAAAGTCGCTAAAGGAGAATCCTTTGGTGGGGCTGCTAAAGTAGATCAAGTAAAGGCTGCTACTGGTACTCCTAAAGGAGAGAAGTTCCTACAAAAGTAGAGAAATTAGGGGCTGTTGAACTTCTCACTTCAGAATCCTCCGTTCCCTCAAAAGTAGATAAAGTAGGGGATGCAAAAGTCGCTAAAGTAGCTCAATCCTCTGGTGCTTCAAAAGTAGAGAAAGTAGGGGATGCAAAAGTAGTTCCTATACGTTCGGAGTAGAATCTTTTGGGGCTTTTGCAGTTGCTGTTGCTGCTGTTGATTGGGGCGGGGGCAGTTGCTGTTGCTCCTGTTGATCCTGCTTTAGGCTTTTGAGCTGGCACTTCGGTACTGTAGTTACATTCAATATCAACTGTACTGTCGTTACATTACATATCAATACCTGTAGTTGAGCCAAACAACAATATGTCTACCCTAACACCTAAATATATGCATAATCTAAAGTAGTAGCCTAATCTAAAGTAGTAATGCTCCATTCGGGGCTTCAAAAGTAGCTCCATTCGCGGCGGAAAAAGTAGATCAAGTAGGGGCTTGAAAAGTAGAGAAATTCGTTAGAGAAATTCGTTGAGAAGTAGTTCCTTTCCTAAAGTAGAAGAATCCGGTAGGGATGAAGGAGACTCAGGAGGCGCTGGGGCAGTTGGGGCTTCCGGTTCCGGTTGCGACATTCGGGTGGCGGTGGGGGTCTAAAGTATATAGGGTAGCCACTCTTATAGTAAACAGGGTTGAGTTGGGCCATTCGAGTTGGGGATGGGGCAGGTGGCGCTGGGCCAGTTGTTCCTCAAGTAGAATCCACTGGGGCTGCTAAAGTAGATAAAGGAGGGGCTTGAAAAGTTCCCACTAAAGGAGAAGACTCCTTTGGGGATGGTGGGGCTGGTACAGGAGTTCCTACTGTAGCTACTAATGCTTCTGGGGCTGAAAAAGTTGGGGCTGCTAGGGATGATGCTAAAGTAGCTGGTGCAGTTGGGGACAAAGTAGATCCTGCTTTTAAGCCTAAGCCGAGGGATGCTGATTTGAGGTCAAGTAGTTAGTAATCGGCTGCCTTTGGTGCTAGTGTTGCTACACTAGTTGCTGCTGACCCTAGTAAGGACAGGAAAGCTAGTAAGCACCTTGGGGCTGGGGAAGTTGCTACTAAAGTAGAATCCGCAGTTGATGCAAAAGTAGAATCCTCTACTGAGGCAAAAGTAGTTCCGCCTTACTATAATTGAATAATCCGTTGAGGCAAAAGTAGCTAGGGCTGACGCTCTTGAAACTGGAGCTAGGGCTGCTGCTCTTGAAACTGTTCCTAGGGCTGTTGCAGTTCCTGTTGCTGGGTACTCGGCTTTTGCAGTTCCTAGGGTTGCTACTACTGCTGGGTACTAGGCTGTTGCAGTTCCTATTGCAGTTCCTAGTGTTCCTACTGGTGCTGGGTACTAGGCTGTTGCAGTTGGTGCAGCTGGGGTAGAGTTGCTCCTAAGACTCCTATGGGGCTTGAAAAGGTAGGGATGCTGGGGCAGTTCCCGTTCCTAGGGTTGCTACTACTGCAGCGATATATTAGTAGGGCCTTAGTTGATAAAGTCGAGGCAGCTTTTAAGCCGAGGGATGCCTTTGGAGCTGTCACTGGAGCTGGCACTTCAGACGCTGCCTTTGGAGCTGGCACTGATGATGCCTTTGAACCTCTCACTTCAGAATCAGTTGGGGCTGGTGCAGTTGGTCATAAAGGAGAATCACTTGGGGCCCCAGTAGTAGAGTTGATGCTGGTGCAGTTCCTCCTAAAGGAGAAGACTCAGTTGGGGCTAAAGGAGACTCACTTGCGGATGGTAGAGTAGTTCATAAAGGAGAATCCATTAGGGCTGGAAAAGTTGTTCCCACTGGAGCTACTAAGGCTTCTGTTGCTTCAAAAGTTAGGGATGCTGGTGAAGGTGCTTCGGGTGAGACTAGTAATACTAGGGGTGCTCCTAAAGTAGACTCCTCCATTGAAGATGCTTCAACAGTTGATAAGTATTACTGCTTTGAGGCTAGTGGCGCTGGGGCAGTTCCTGTTGCTAAAGGAAAGACTGTTGCTAGTGCAGTTCCTGGAGATAGGCCCCACATATAATAATAAGTTCGCTGCCGGAGTTCCTGTTGCTACTAGAGTAGCTAGGGATGCTGCTCTTGCAGTTCCTGGAGATAGGCCCTAATATAATAATAAGTTCCCAGCCTAAAAAAATCAATATAAATGTTCCTGTTGCGAATTTATTATAGTATGGCCTCCGCCTTTGGGGCTTATGGGATTACCTAAACTCTGCCCTTGGGGCTCAACTGTCCTACGTTGGATTCTTATAGGCTTACCTGTCCTCTCCCTTTGGGGCTCAACTGTACTACGTTGGATTAGTAGATTATTACCTAGACTCCGCCTTTGGGGCTCAACTGACCTCTGCCCCTTTTGGGCTTACCTCCACTCTGCCTTTGGGGAAGAAGGGGGGCTCCTTTATAGAAGAGAGTTGCGGCTATTGAAAAGGGGTCTAATGCTGATACTGTTGTTGCTTCAGTTGCCGATGTTACTGAGTACATTGCTGCTGATGGGGCTGCCACTGAGCTGGCTCCCTTAGTTGCTGCTGGGGCAGTTCCTCCTAAAGGAGAATAATCAGGTGGCGCTGGGCCAGTTGTTCCTCAAGTATCTTCCTATGGGGCTGAAAAAAGAAAGGTAGGGCTAAACTAGATCCCGGGGGCTAAAGGATAAGAATCCGATCCTTGAAAAGGAGAGAAATTAGGTGACGCAAAAGGAGATAAAGGAGACTCACTTGGCGCTTCAAAAGTAGATCAATTAGGAGCTAAAAAAGTAGATAAATTAGCTACGGCAAAAGTAGCTAAAGGAGAATCCTTTGGTGGGGCTGCTGTTACAGTAGAGAAAGGAGAATCCTTTGGTGGGGATGGGCCAGTTGCTACTAAAGTAGAAGACTACCTTAGGGCTAGGGAAGTTAGGGATAGGGAAGTTAGGGATAGGGAAGTTGCTACTAAAGTAGAATCGTATGTTGCTGCTTCAGTAGAAGACTCAGTTGCTGCTTCAGTAGAAAACCTCTATGCAAAAGGAGTTCCTAAAGTAGAAGACTAAGGTAGGGCTTCAGTAGATTCAGTTCGGGCTTCAGTAGATAAAGGAGACTCACTTAGGGCTTTCAAACTCAGTTGGGGCAAAAGTCGATCCTGCAGTTGGGGCTAAAGGAGAATCAGTTGTTGCTGGAATTTAGAAGTCGTTCCTAAAGGAGAATCACTTACTGCTGGGGCGGGTAGGGCTTGAAAAGTTAGGGCTGGGGCAGGTAGGGCGGCTGGGGCAGGTGCTGACAAAGGAGACCAACTTACCTTGGTGCTACTGCTCATATAAAGTAAATGCTGCTTTCGAGTCCAGTATTTCAGCTTTTGATGCAGATGCTACTGGTGCTGGTGGTGAGCTCTCACTTAGGGCTTTTGAGCTGGCACTTAGGGCTACTGCAGTCAGTTCCTCTTTTGCAGTTCCTAGGGTTGACGCTTTTGCAGTTCCTAGTGTTGACGCTCTTGTTGCTCCTTCGGAGTAAAGGGGAGTAAAGGATTAAATACTTAGGAGGCTACTGAGCCCAAAATCAAAGGAGATAAATAGCCCCTTTGGCCCTACCTGTATATAATATAAGTTCTAATCAGCCTGTATATAATATAAGATAAGTACCTCGGCTACGCAGAGGCATATAAATAGCCAAAGGGGCTATTTATCTCCTTTGGGGCTATTTACGACTAAACGGCTTTTCAGTACACTGGGGCTCCCATAGAGTCGTACACTGGGGCTACTGTTAGAGTTACTAGGGCTGCCGCTCTTGCCACTGCTTTCGAGTCTACTGTTCCTACTGCTGCTAGGAAAGATACTACTCCTGCCAAGTAGTGGTACTGCTTTAGGCGGGGCCACTGGTGTTACTGAGGACACTGGGGCTACTGAGGCAACTGTTCCTAGGGCTGCGGCTAGTGAGTACTCATAGAGTAGAGGAACCTAACTAAACCGTTCCTTGCGTTTTGACCGTCGTACCCGGGCCCTTAAGGGAAGATCAAACTTCCGAATTACTTTCCTCCCCTCCGGGGGCCCACCGGGGGTTCCCTCGATAGAGGGGTAAACACTTAAGAGTTGAGTTGCGAGCAACAATTATACTAGGCGAGCAATGGCATCAATTACAGAAATGAGAGGACAGAAGCATCATCACTAGACCCGGCACTTGTTGAAGCTGTTTTTGAAGCTGCCTTTCAACCAGACCTGGCACTTGAAGCTCCTTTACTAGTAGCGGCCTTTCAAGCTTTTGAGTCTGAGTATAGGGGAGGGCTGCTGCTCAACTAAAGGATAGTGCTGCTTACGTTGCTACTCCGGCTACTGCTGCTATTGAGGCTAGTGCTACTCCGGCTACTGCTGCTATTGAGGCTACTAGGGATGCTCCAGAGTATGAGTATACTAGTGCCGCTTTAGAGTATTAGTATACTAGGGCCGCTCCGGGGGGTCAGTACATTCCTGCTGCTATTGGAGTTACTAGAGGTACGGCTTGCTTTGGAGTAAAGGAGTTGGGATAAAGGAAAGCACCAGGGGTCTGCCCCTTTTGAGTTGAGACGGGGGTCTTACCCTTTGCAGGAGGGCGTTAGCTCCGCCCCTTGGGAGTTGTTCCTTTAGAGTACACCACTCTTGTTCCTAAAGTAGGGAAGGCTACTCTAGCTGCTACAGAGTCGTACACTGTTGCTACTGTTGCTTTTAGAGTTCCTACTAGGGATGCGGCTACTGAGGCAACTGCTCCTAGGGCTGCTGCTGTTCCAGTTGATTACTAGTCCAGTAGGGAGGCTGCTGCTTTATAGAGTTCTCCTACTCCTACTGTTGCTACTGGTGATGCTGGTACAGGAGAGACAGATAGAGGAAAGCAACCCTTTGGAAAGGGGGTACTCATAGATAGAGGAACCTAAACCGTTCCTCGGGTTTTGTTATTATAGTATGGCCTTGCGGGTTTATTATAGCCTAAAATCAATATAAAGGAGATAAATAGCCCCAAAGGCGTAGACTAACTGTATATAATATAAGATAAGTACCTCTGCTACGCAGAGGCATATAAATAGCCTTTGGGGCTATTTACGACTAAACGGCTTTTAAACTATACTAAGAGGAAAGGAACCCTGTTCCAGGTGGGACAGATAGAGGAGAGGGGTACGGGTCCGGGAACTCAAAACTAAATAAAGGAGGGTACAGGTACGGGGCAAAAACATACGGCTTGAGAAGAGGATACACTACAGCTGATCTTTAGAAGGATACTACTGATGCTTTACAGTACACTCCGGCTACTGAGGCTACTGAGTACACTGTTGCTGAGTACATTGAAGCTGCTACTACTGTTGCTGAGGCAAGGCATGCTGCTACTGAAGTTACTGGTACTACGGCTCTTCCTACTGTTGCTCCTCCTAGTGGTGCTAGGGCGGCGGCTGCTAGTCAATCCAAAGCTACGGGGGCTACTGTTGCTCTTGCCACTGCTGCCAATGGTGAGGAGAGGACAATGGTACTACTCTGAGAGGGCCAAGGGGTACGGTTAGAGGGTAGTCGCCTCGTGAGTCCGGGGATGCGGCTAGTGAGGAGGGCTAAAGGTAGTACAAAACCTGATACTAAAGACTAGGGAGGGCTACTAAAGCAGTACTAGATACTTCCCATAGAGGACACAATCCCTCCTCCGCTTTGGATAGTAAATCCTTCGCAAAGGTTGCTACTTAGGAAAAGAGTTGCGAGCAATACAAACATAGTAATTAATCTAGTAAATGAGGAAATACTTCTACCAGAATCATTAGACCTAACACTTCACACTACAAATCTTACTTCAAAAGGAGAGGAGCTCCTGAGTGAGGCTTTACCAAAGGTACTACTACTACTGTTACCAATGTAGCTAGGGCTACTACTACTACTAATAGGGCTACTAGGGCTGCTACTCTTACTATTGATACTACTGGCTGGTGCTGTTACTGGTACTACTGGTCCCACTGACGCTTTAGAGTAGACTACTACTACTGGTACGGCTCTTGAGTCCATTGCTGCTACTGGGAGTGAGGACAGTAGGGCTACTCGTGCAGTTGCTAGTAAAGCTGCTATTGGGGCGGCTACGGTCAAGGGCTACTTAAGGGTTAAGGATGTTGCTACTGGTGCTAGTGAGTGTCTAGTAGTGCTGCCTTGGGAAGTGACTTCGGGAATAGTTGCTTTGCAGCTGGCACTTCGGGCTCGTTTGATGCTTTTGAAGTTGCCTAAAATAAATATAAATTCCTTAGACTTAGTTAGGAGGCTCTTTAACCCTTAACACTTAGTAGGTACTTTCCTAACCCTGAGTAAGTAGGCTCTTGAACCCGTAGTAGACTCCTTAACCAGTAGTAGGCTGTTGAAGTAGGGCAAAGCATCCTCGGGTATTGGGCGCTTTTGAGTTGGTACTGATTATACTTATAGGGCACAAGTAGGTCTTCGGCTTCTGAGTAGGCACCTTAGGCTTCGGCTTCTGAGTAGGCACCTTAGGCTTCGGCTTCACCACCTTAGGCTTATGAGTTGGTTGAGGCTTTGGCTTACCTGCGTTGAGGCTTTGGCTTACCTGTATCTATAATAGCCTGACTTGTTTACCTTGTGCCCGGGTTGGCCTTGCCCAGGTCCGGAACGGACCGAAAGAAAAGCAAGGACGGGTTACGGGGGTACTAGAAAGAGAGGAACGCCTCGGGCGGGACTCGAGATAAAGGAAAGCCGTTCCTTGGGTTTTGACCGGCCTTGCGTTTAAACACTACTAGAGGTGAAGTTTGATGTATTGCCTTCGTTTTCAACTACAAAAATGAAGGAACGGACAAGTTGGGGCACAGGGCCCACGCGAAAAACAATTATTCTATAGGCAAACGCGCGCCAGAACTCAGTTTGGCCCTCTCGTTGAGGCAAAGTACGCAAGCCCTAAGGGGAAGATCAAACTCTCGAGTTACTCACCTTCCTCCCCCCTGCCCCCCTCCGGGGGTTCCCCACAAAACGGATAAAGTACAGGACAATTCTCCCCTCGGGGAAATACCCAAGGAGAGTAAATAAACAAATACAAGTAAGGATACAACCCCCACAACCAAAAACTAAATTAGGCTACAGCATAGGGGCAAACAAAAAACAATCCGAAGGCGCCGACAGCGCGCACTACAACAACCTAGTCTTTAGTAGAGAGAGGTAGTAGAGAGAGGTACCATAAAGAAGAAGGGTATATATACTAACACAAATTATATGGTGGGGCTCCAAATCGGACTTCAAACAAAAACGAGCTTGTGAGGCTGCTGCAAAGGTACTACTGGGCACACCTGTTGCTAGGGATAGGGCTGCTGATGCAGTTACTGGAGCTGGTACTGTTACTGTAGCTAGCGATGCTAGGGCAGATAGGGTTACCACTGTTGCTACTGAAGTGACTCTGACTAGGGATGCGGCTGCTCTTACAGTTCATAGGGTTGCTATGCACAGGAGAGTAGAGGATTCACATACTGACTAGAATACTGAGGAGGGCAATAGACGACACTTGAGGAGGGCAATAGACGACACAAGCGCTCCTCCGCTTTGGATACTCAATCCTTCGCTAAGGTCGCTCGAGTTAGACTTTTGCGAGCAACTAAGACAGGAGGAAGAAATAGAGGAACTCAAGACAGACTACGTTGCGAGCAATATATCAATAAGTCATAAATACAGGAACTAAGGAAAGCCTTAGACCCATCATCAGCATACCTATCAAAAGAAGCACTTTGGACTATAGCTTCACTAACCGCAGACTATGGAGACTATCTTGCTACTTGAAAAGGAAAAGAATAATAATAAGAAGAAGAAGAGTGGCTACTACAGCTCCTCCTGTTGAGGAGAGTGACTTTACTGAAGCTACTGAGGCTGCTACTGAAGCTACTGAAGCTACTGAGGCAAATGCGGCTACTGATGCTCTTGCAGTTACTAGGTAGGGTTGCGGCTTTAGAGTAGACTGTTGCTACTGAGAGAGTGACCACGGGTACGGTATTCCTTAGGTTAGGGTCTAGCCTCTTAAGTCGGCTGTCGAGTAAGCACCTTCGCCTTTTGAGTTTGACTCAAGGGAATCATGTACGCAAACTGATACTAAAGACTCTGGCTACTAAGCTGTACGAGAGACTTCCTAAACTAAGCTGTACGAGAGACTTCCTAAAGAGGACACAATACCTCTTCTGCTTTGGATAGTCAATCCTTCGCAAAGGTTGCTACTTAGGAAAAGAGTAGCGAGCAACTCGGTTGCGAGCAATAAAGACAGAGTAACACAAAGAAAAGGAATAGAGGAAATACTTACACCATCAGAATTAGACCTATCACTTGAAAGCTTTTTTAGGCGCTTAAAAGGAGTACTTCAAATTTAAATAATTAAAAAAACTAGCTACTGGTGCTACTGATGCACAGGAGTTACTATAGTGGCTACTTTATGGTGCTACTGTTGCGAGGCAAAGGACATTGGAAGCTACTACTCTTCTTACTGAGTACACACTGTTACTACTATTGAAGCTCCTCAGCTAGAAAGAACTACTTAGGGAGTGGCTCTTGCAGTTGCTATGGCAGTTGATGCGAGGGGTGTTCCTGCTTTAGTCGCTAGTGAGGCTACTAGTGTTCCTAGGGCTGCTGCTTTTGCAGTTCGTTCATAGTGGAGTTCCCATCGGAGTTCCTACTGTTGTTTATATACTTCGCAAGTTTATACTCTTACTACTCTTGAGGCTGGTACGACAGATAGAGGAAAGAAAACGACTTACGGGGGGTTATCCGAGATAGAGGAAAACCGTTCCTTGCTTTTCAGCTCAGAAGGGTTTCCTAGCCAAAGAAAGTTATTATAGTATGGCCTTGCTTTTAAACTCTACGGAGCTAGCGAGGGGACTTAGCGAACTCACAACTTGGGGCACAGCCACAACGCGAAAACCAATTATTCTATAAGCAAACACGCGCTAGAACTCAGTTTTGCCCTCCTATTGGGGCAAAATTCGTACGCAAGCCATTAAGGGAAACCAAACGAAAGGATTACTCTCCTCCCTCCCCCCTGGCCCCCTCCGGGGGTTCCGAACAAGGGGTTATGCACCCATTGGTTATGCACCCATTATAGTACTACACACTTAAGATAAGAGTTGCGAGCAACAATTATACTAGGCGAGCAATGGAATCAATTAAAGAAAAGAGAGGAAAGACTTATATCAGCATCACCAGACTTTGAAGCTGAAGCTCCTTTTGAAGCTGCTTTTCTTGCTTGAAAAGAGTAAAGACTACGGCGGCTGGTGAAGTTACTCTTACTATTGCTAGTAGTGAGTGATACTGCTATACTCTTACTGGTGTCCCCACTGATGAAGTTACTGGTACTATATGAGTGAGATACTATAGAGTACACTGTTGCTGTGGCTGTTGAGAGTGTTGCTACTGCAGTTACTATTGCTAGTAGGGCGGCTACTATATGAAGCGGCTACGGCTGCGACTGGTGCTCTTTTAGTTGCTGCTAGTAGGGCGACGACTTGAGTTCCTTACGCCGCTCATGCTACTGGGTACACTGTTCCGAGGGATAGGGCGACTAGGGCTTCTGCCTCTGGCGCTTACCTGTACTCCGCCTTTAGGTTGGGCTTATTGGCTTACACGTACTACGACTTGGGGGATTACACCTGTCCTACTTTCCTGTACTCTGCTAGCTTACCTCTCATAAAGAAACTTTAACAACGGTACTAGTTGGCCTTTGCCCGGGCCCAGGAACGAGGGGGACTAGGGGCACAAACATCTCTATAGGGCGGCCACTCCTAGAATAAGCTGGTCCGACAAAGGAAAGGACATAAGTCAATCCAACTATGGCTAGTATAAGAGAAGTAGAAGCTCCCTTTGGGTGGGGGGATCACCTGGCATACGCTTAGTGGATATTACCTATACTAGGCCTTTACCTTGGGCTTCTTAGTAGATTACCTAGACTATGCACCTGTGGGCTTGGGGGCTCACCCGTACAATATCCTAAAGAGAGACACTTGACCCAACGCACTGGTTGTCCTTGACCAGGTCCTGAAAGGGCCTCAATAAAAGCCGTTTAGTCGTAAATAGCCCCAAAGGAGATAAATAGCCCCAAGAAGATAAATAGCCCCTTTGGCGTAGACTAACTGTATATAATATAAGATAAGTACCTCTGCTATGCAGAGCATATAAATAGCCTTTGGGGCTATTTACGACTAAGTAGAATAAACCGCCTGTATATAATATAAATACCTCTGCTATGCCTCTTTGTGAGTCGAAAATAGACCCAAAGGCTATTTATATGCCCCAAAAATATAGTAAGTTGTGGCAGAGGTACTTATCTTATATTATATACAGTTAGTCTACGCCTTTGGGGCTATTTATCTCCTTAGCCTTTGGGTCTATTTTCGACTCAAAAAGCCCCAAAAATATAGTAAGTTGTAGCAGAGGTACTTATCTTATATTATATACAGTTAGTCTACGCCAAAGGGGCTATTTATCTCCCGGATTAGTCGTAAATAGCCCCAAAGGCTATTTCTCTCCTCTGCGTTACGCAGAGGTACTTATATTATAGTAAGGCGGATTAGTCTACGCCTTTGGGGCAATTTATCTCCCGGATTAGTCGTAAATAGCCCCAAAGGCTATTTCTCTCCTCTGCGTTACGCAGAGGTACTTATATTATAGTAAGGCGGATTAGTCTACGCCTTTGGGGCAATTTATCTCCTTTGATTTTAGGCTATAATAAACCCGCAGGACATTCATCAAAACCCAAACCTCGGCCGCCTGGGCGAGCAACAGAACAGCCAATAGACTCGGCCACTCCTAGAATAAGCTGGGGAGACAAACGAAAGGACATAAATCATCAAAGGCACACCCCGAGGGGAAAACACAAGGAACGGCCCTAAACAAAACTAAGCAACGATAGAATACCCAGCCCCAGAAGCCAAAACTAAAGTAGGAAACAGAGCCACAGCAGAAAGAAGAATGACAATTAGAAGCACTACTATGGCTAGCAAGAAAAAAGACTACAGAGCTACAGCTGCTAGAGATAGAGTAAGGAGTAGACAGAAAACAACTAACTAGGGGGCTACTTAGGAGGGGTACGGCTTGGGAAGCTGATGCAGTTACTGTAGCTACTGAAGCTGAGGCAGTTACTGGAGCTGTTCATACAGTTACGGGAGCTAGGGATAGGGAGACTAGGGCGACTAGGGTTAAACCTCACGCAAAGATCACTTACCGCCCGCCACCAGGGGGTGCCTCAAAAAAGGCATAAACCACTTACTGCTAGAGGGCGGCCACTCCTAGAATAAGCTGGGGAATACACAAGGAAAGGACATAAAGAAATACAACTATGGCACACCCCGAGGGGAAATAACCATAGAAAGGCCATAAATAAAACAAAGGAAGGGTACAATCACCAGAAGCTAAAACTGAAGCTGGAACCAGAGCAGCCACAGGAGAAAGAAGAATTAAAAATAATAGAAAGGACTATGATGGCAAGACATAAAACCACCACCTAGGTAGGAGCAGCTAGAGCGGCTAGAGCTAGTAGAGGAGTGGCTACCCAATGGGGGAGAGGGATAGGGGGATAGGGCTGCTCTTATTACTAGTGAGGACACTGGCGCTACTCCTATGTTGGCAAGTACAGACAGGGGGGCGGCTATTCTTACTGGTTGGGAGTCAGTACAGTAGGGCGACTAGGGCAGTTCATAGGAAAGCAGCTACTGGGGCCGGGGACACAAGGAAGGGCCGAAGGCGAAAACACCGGGAACAGCGTGCCCAGGAAGTCAGTTCGCTCAGCCATGAACTTACTGGCCTAAATGGGATTTTCCCTATAGAACAGGTACAGAAGTTGGACTGAAGTTGAAAACCCCGGGAACAGCGTGCCCAGGAAGTCAGTTCGCTCAGCCATGAACTTACTCGCATAAATTGGATTTGCCCTAAGGTTAGAGTGAATGGCGCTCAAACGAACTTACTAAGGAGGGCACGCAACTATACTGGTAATAATCCGCTTTTGGTCCCAAAGTTGAAAAAAGTTGATCGCTGATAACGACGTGAATTACGCTCAGCCATTCACTTACTCTTTGGAAAAGAAAATTTGCGAGAAACCTCGCTTAATCTGGCCATTAAAATTGGCCCGGAGCCCATATTCTACTTTTGAGGTTAGTCACGCACTTCTTCTTTTCAGGAGAAGTTGCGATGAGGTGTGAGTAATTTGTTCCCGCGAAGCGAGTCATACTTCTATGAATCATTATATACACTTCTCATTTCAAGATGTTTTTGAACATCAAAAACAGCTGATTTCATACTCTGATTTTGTTAAGTAATTACTAAGGAATTTATAAAATTCTTAGGCAAAATAACCAAATTTGTACATCAAATTATTAGGCACAAAGTAGACAAAAGTAGAACTAAATTTGTACATCAATTGCTTAGGGAAAAGTAATCAAGGCAAGGGTAGCGAGTAGATGTACATCAGTAAATGCTTTATTTTAGATCAATTTGGAGCTCTTTCTTTTGTTGCTTTAAAAGTAGAGAAATTAGGGGCTTTCAAAGTAGAGAAATTCGTTCCTTGAAAAGTAGTTCCTCAAGTATCATCCTCCGCGGGGGCTGGGGCAGTTGTTCCTCTGGTGCAGTTGTTCCTAAAGTAGAATCCGCTGGGGATGCTTTTTATGCAGCTGCTGGGGAGGTTGCTTCTGGTGGGGCCCCATAGAATAAGTTAGCAGTTGCTTTTGAGGCTAGGGTTGCCTTTGGTGTTGAGGCTTTCGGAGTCCAGTATTTAAGCTTTTGATGCAGATGCTACTGGTGCTGCTGGGGCTGATGTTGGAGTTGTTCCTAAAGTAGAATACTCGGTTGATGCAAAAGTTGTTGCTAAAGGAGAATCCGCTGTTGATGCTAAAGTAGTTCCTAAAGTAGACTACCTTGGTGCAGTTGCTCCTAAAGTAGAAGACTCAGGTGGGGCTAAAGTAGACTACCTTGGGGCTAAAGTAGATAAAGTAAAGGCTTTTGAACCTAGCACTTCAGAATAATCAGTTGCGGCTGCAAAAGTAGTTCCTATAGTTCTCAAGTATCCCAATTCTCGTAGGTACATCTGCTCCTTTCAAAGTAGAGAAATTAGGTGCTTTCCAAGTAGATCAATTAGGTGCTGCATCTGTTGCTTTCAAAGTAGAGAAATTCGTTCCTTGAAAAGTTGGGGCTATGAGAAGAGGGGAGCACACATATGAGACAGAGGAGGGAACCGGAACTACTAGGGCAGATAAAGAAAAAAGCACCCGCGGCTTCGGCTGTTGAGTCAGCACCTTAGGCTCTTGAGTACAGCTTCGGCTCTTGAAGTTCTTGAGTAGGGCTTAGGCTCTTGAGGAAGGCTAAAAAGAAAGAGCATCCTCGGCTTTGGCTTTTGAGTTGGTTGCTCCTTTTAAGTTGGTTGCTGCTTTTGAGTCTAGTGTTGCTGCTGGGGGAGTTGCTTTTGCAGTTGCTTTAAAAGTAGCTCTTGGTGATGCTTTAGAGTAAAGGATTTCATCCTATTGGTTTCCTAACTAAGGAAGTCCTTAAGGCAAAAGCTAAAGGACAAGTCAATTACTACTCGGGATAAAGAAAAAGCAACTTCGGCTTCTGAGTAGGGGTCTTGTTGGGTCTTCGGCTTCTGAGCCATACTATAATAATTTCCTTAGGCTTCGGCTTTGGAGGCTGTTTTGGAGTTGGTTCTAATTATACTCCGTTGAGGCAAAAGTAGTTCCTAAAGGATCATCTTCTGTTGAGGCAAAAGTCTCATCTGCTGTTCCTGTTGCTTTCGAGTCCAGGGTTGCTGCTGGTGATGCTTCCGTTGCAGTTCCTGTAGATAGGGCTGACCCCCCTAAAAAAAGAAATGTAAACGTTCCTGTTGCTAAATTATATATCTCCTGGTGCAGATAAACTCCTGTTGCTGGGTACTCGGCTTTAGGAGTTCCTAGTGTTGCTCCTGTTGCTGAGTCCATTGGGGCTGCTGGTGCTGCAAAAGTAGATTAGATAAAGTAGTAGACTCATCAGTTGGGGCTTCAAAAGTAGATGTAGACTCATCAGTTGTTGCTTTCAAAGTAGATCAATTAGGTGCTTGTGAACCTATCACTTCAGAATCAGGTAGGGCTGGGGCAGTTCCTAGTGTTGATGCTCTCGAGTCTAGTGGTGAGGCTGCTTTGGAGTCGAGGGTTGCTGCTGGTGTTGGGGCTGGGGCAGTTGCGAGTGAGGCTAGGGTTGCTGCTGGTGTTGGGGCTGGGGCAGTAGTTCCTACTGTAAGAAGAATCCTATGTTGATGCACAAAGTAGTTCCTAAAGTAGACTCAGTTGTTCCTACTGTTGCTAGGGCTGCTGCCTTTGGAGTTGCTATTGGTGCTGCTGTTGAGTAAAAAGTCTTTAATACTTAGTAGGCTACTGAGGAGGGCAAAAGTACGTCCTCGACTTTTGAGTTTAGGCGGTAGCTCCTAGGCTTTGGAGTTGTTACTAATTATACTTATAGGGCTAAAGTAGGGCACAAGAAAAAGCATACTTAGGGTCTTGCTTAGCTCTCCTCGGCTTTTGAGGCGGGGTAAAGAAAGCATCCTCGGGTCTTCGGCTGTTGAAGTTGCTTTTGTTGATGGGTCGGCGGCTGTTGAGCCATACTATAATAAATAATTTCCTTAGGCTTCGGCTTTTGAGTTGGTTGCTGCTTTGGCCTCTGGCAGGCTTTGTGTTGGCAAGTTCGGAATTTATATTTATAGGGCTTTTGTTCAGGTAGCTTTAACTATATATGCAGTAGGACCTAACAATCCTAGGTAGCTTAGCTAATCGTTCTTTTCAATCTCTCCTTGCTTTGGTGTCACTGTTGTAAATTTATCTTAGTCAACTATTCTCCTCGTCGTGCCAGACCTTACGTCTGAGTCGGGAGCTCTGAGCTAAATAAATAGGAGGGTGACACTGACCTTGGTACGAGAGAGGGAAAGCAGCTAAGGGCTATGCTATGGGATTCCCGGAGAGGAATGAGCGAGGCGGGGCGTCGAAGATTCAGAAGATACTTCTCATGTGGGAAGATGATTTTGAAAGAACATTTGAATTACTAAAGTAAATGAGGCTGCTAAAGGAGGGGGACTCTTTAGTAAAGGCTGGGGACTCCTTAGTTGAGGTCGGGGACCCTAACGCGTGCCAGATTAAGTAAGTTAGCTCAGCCATTCACTTACGGTTGGGGACTCTGTAGTAGAGGTTGTGGACTCTTTAGTATTAGTAGACGTAGGGGACCCTGTAGAGGTTGAGGTCGGGGACCCTTTTTCAGTTGACGTTGGGTACCCTTTAGTAACAAGAAGCTTGGCATTTCGAGTTGCGGTTGTTGACCCTCTGTTTAGGTCGGGGTTTGGGACCCTTTCCTTAAGTATCTTTCTCAGGTATGAACTTGTATATGCTCAAGTTGACTCCTCCGGTTTAAGAGGATTAGATTAAGAGGCACGAACAGCCAGATAGAGAAGGACGGACGTCCTTAATAAAAGAAGGAAGCAATTCGGAATACAGGAATGAAAGAATGGTACCGAATACAGGAATCAAAGAATATACGAGTAGAGTACCGGCTAGGTAGGGAGAAAAACTAAATTAGAACTTCAGAAGTGCATTTCGAGATCGGAAACCATCAGCTTGGCATTTTGAGTTTCGGTTGCGGACCTTGTTGACGTTGGGGACCCTTTCCATCAGCAGCTTGGCATTTCCAGTTGTTGAGGTTGCGGACCCTCCCTTTAGTAACCATCAGCTGGGCATCCTTTAGTTGACGTTGGGGACCCTTTAGTAGTATTCTATTGAATTTGCAGAAAAATCGGATATAAGTTCAAATCAGCTTGGCTAACGCGGGACCCGGATTAAGTAAGTTCGCTCAGCCATTCCCTTACGGGTCGGGGTTAGGGCTGGGACCCTTTCCTTAAGTATCTTTATAAGGTATTCATAAGTTGTAGCTGCTCAATCATAACTTGTATCTGCTCATGAAGCTTCGCATTTAGAATACATACAGGAGTAACAAACTAAGGAAGTAAGGACATACCTCTATCAGAATCATCATACCTATCACTTCCTCTATCAGAATCATCATACCTATCACTTGAAGCACTTTTAGTAGCTTTTGTTCCTTTAAAAGCTCCTTAAGGAAATGCAGCTGACTAGTACACTGGGGATACTGCTACTGAGTACACGGCTACTGCCTTGACAGTGACTCTTACAAGGGGTGTTCCTGCTTTAGGCGCTACTGAGGCTACTGAGGATACTGAGTACACTGGTCCTGAGTACACGCGTGCTCCTACTGTTGCTACTAGAGTCGCTAGGGCTGCTGCTCTTGCAGTTCCTTTAGAGAGGGCTGACCCCCCTAAAAAAAGAAATGTAAACGTTCCTGTTGCGAATTTATTATAGTATGGCCTCGCCTTTTGAGTTTAGGCACTCCTCGCCTTTTGAGTTTAGGCACTCCTCGCCTTTGGAGGCTTGGAGTTGGTTGTAATTATACTACTCGGGCACAAGGAAAGCATTCCTTAGGGTCTCGACTCTTCCTTAGGGCCGCGCCTGTTGAGGAAGCACCTGCATCCCTCCTCTGCTTTGGATAGGCAATCCTTCGCAAAGGTTGCTACTTACTTAAAGAGTTGCGAGCAACTCTGTTGCGAGCAATACATAAAGGAGTAACAAAGAAAAGCAATAGACGAAACACTCACATCAGAATCATTAGACCTACTATCACTTGAAGCTATTTTACTAGCTCAAGTTGTTCACTTAAAAGGTAATAAAGTCAATCAGGCTTACTAGTACACTCTTGTTGCTAAAGAAAGTCAGTCTACTGTAGCTGCTATAGAGTCGTATACTGTAGAGGCGTATACTGTTGCTAGGGCTGCGGCTAGTAAGTCCAATGGTGATACTACTAGGGATGCAGCTACTGAGTCAACTGTAGCTACTGAGTACACTCTTGCTAGTCAGGACACTGGTGCTACTAGGGCTGCAGCTACTGAGTACACTGGTGCTAGTAGTGATGCCTTTGAAGTTACTGGGGCTAGGGTAGGGGTCTTACTGCTTTAGGCGCTAGTCAGGCTACGAGTGTTGTTGCTGATGTTGCTGCGATATATTAGTAGGGCTGTTGCAGCTGCTTTATAGAGTTCTCCTACTGTTGCTAAAGAGGCGTGCTTCAAAGAGGACAAAATTACAATACTTAGGAGCGCAGACACGCTTCCGCTTTGGATAGGCAATCCTTTGCTAAGGTTCCCACTTACTTAAAGAGTTGCGAGCAACTCTTATGCGAGCAATACTTAAAGAGGAAGACAGAAAAAAGAAATAGAGGAATGACATCATCAGAATCATTAGACCTAGAACTTGAGGCACTTTAGAATATAATTTAAATAACTTAAGCTTCAGCTTCAGACTCTGGAGAATAGGGGGCTACTTGAAAAGAGTAGATACTACAGCTGTTGAGGAGAGTTCTACTGAAGCTATTCCTGCTGCTACTGAGGCTACTGCGGCTACTGAAGCCAATGCTGCTAGGAATGCTCCTATAGAGGCAACTGTTCCTACGGCTTTAGAGTACACTGTCCCTACTGAGTACACTGGTGCTACTAGTGAGGCCTTTGCAGTTACTGTTCCTAGTAGTGATGCTCTTGTTGCTTTGGCAGTTCCGAGGGATGCTGACGCTGCTCGAGTTCCTCTTCCGGGGGCTGCTACTAGAGTCGCTAGTGAGGCTACTGTTCCTAGTGAGGCAACTGGAGCTAGTGAGTACACGCGTGCTGCTACTGAGGCTACTCTTCCCGCCTTTGAAAGTGACTCTTGCTAGGTAGGGCTCAAACAAAAAACAAGGAGAGAATTTAAAGAAGTACGAATTTGGGCCTGTATATATATTTCCAACTCAAAAACAAATTATTCTATAAGCAAACACGCGCCAAAACGAAGTTTTGCACTCCTGTTAGGAAAAAGTAGCTCAATTCGGGGCTAAAAAAATAGAGAAATTAGCTACTGAAAAAGTAGCAAAAGTCTCATCCTCTGGGGCTAAAAAAGTAGATAAATTCGGTGATGCATCTGTTGCTAAAAAAATAGAGAAATTCGGGGCTGGGGAAGTTGCTCCTAAAGGAGAATCACTTACTTCAGACTCAGTTAGGGCTTCGCCTGTTGCGGCTGGGGAAGTTGTTCCTCCGGCCCTAACTTTATAAATTCTTCAGAATCCGGCCCTAACTTTATAAATCTGGGGAAGTTGCTCCTAAAGTAGAAGAATCTGGGGCTTGAAAAGACCCATCACTTGAAGCTAAAGTTGATGTTTAACAAAGTTGCAAAAGTTGTTGCTTTGGGATGCTGCTACTGCAGTTCCTGTTGCTAGGGCTGCAGCTGCTGCTGCTGTTCCTGTTGCTTCTAGTGTCGATGTTGCTGTTCCTCTTGCTTCTAGTGTCGATGTTGCAGTTCCTGTTGCTAAAGTAAAGACGGCAGCTATTGCAGTTCCTGTCGATAGGCCCTCTAATATAATAATAAGTTCGACCACGGCCTAAAAAAAGAAATGTAAACGTTCCTGTTGCTAAATTATATATCTCCTGGTGCAGTTGCTCCTGTTAGTGAGTCTAGTAGGGCTTCTGTTGCAGCTGTTGAGCTCTCACTTAGGGCAGCTGGCACTTAGGGTTAGAGTAAATGCTTTTGAAGCTTTTATAGTTGCTGGGTCTTCGGCTTCTGAGGAGGGCTTCGGCTTCCGAGGAGGGCTTGTAGAGCTTTGTTTCAGACCTACTGCTTTGTGGTAGCTGTCTTGGCTGTTTTCCTTGTACGAAAAAAACAGTTGGCAAAGTCAACTTCCTTATGGATTAGAGGCTTTTTGATAGGATAAGTCAAATGCTTCAGCTAAGCTGGCTTCTGGGTAGAGGTCTAGGGCTTCCGCGTCTGGGTCTGGGTCCGCTTCTCCTGCATCTGGGTCTGGGTCCGCTTCTCCTGCATCAGTTAATTGAGTAGATCTTCTGGGTCGAGGTCTCCTGCATCAGTTAATTCAGTTGATTCAGTTGATGATGGTTTGAACTTGAGGGTTGACGACTAAGCCTCTTAAGCAACTGGAGCTAGTGAGTCAACTGTAGCTAGTGAGGACACTGTCGCTACTAGGGATAGGGCTAGTGAGGCAACTGTTCCTAGGGCTGCTGCTCTTGAAAAGAGTTACTGGTGCTAGGGCTGGTGCCGTCGGGGCTGCTGTTGGAGTAGTTCCTAAAGTAGAATCCGCCGTTGACGCAAAAGGTGGGGACAAAGTCGAGGCAGCTTTTGGGGCTAAAGTAGATCCTGCTTCCTTAGTTCCTAAAGTCGATGCTGCTTCCTTAGTTCCTAAAGTCGATGCTGCTTTTCCTAGGGATGCGGAGTCAAGTAGTTAGTAATCGGCTGCCTTTGGAGCTGGCAATGGAGCTGGCACTTCCGCTAGGGTTTACCCTTTTGCAGTTGCTTCCTTAGTTCCTAAAGTCGATGCTGCCTTAGGAGTTGCTCTTGTTACTGCTGTTGCTGAGTACAGTAGTGCTGCCCTTGGAGTTCCAGCTGTTGCTGACCTCGGAGCTCTCACTTCAGGCACTGTTGCTATTGCCGCCCTTGAAAAGTATACGACGGCTGCTTACTAGTCTATTGCCGCCCTTGCAGTTACTAGGGCAACGCGTGAATGGTAAAAGTCAATGGCTGAGCTAGCAAATTACTGGTATTACTAACATGGCGCTCAGCCATTGACATAATTACTTACTAGGTTTTTGGGGCCATGTTAGTAATACCAGTAATTTGCCCCTAAATAAAAGTCAGTTTGGCCATGAACTTACGGGTCTGGGTCCTCGGCTCTTGCAGTTACTGTTCCTAGGGTTGCTATTGCAGTTCCTGTTGCTACTGTTGATGCCTTGAGAGTTACCAATGGAGCTGACTTTCGAGCTGGCACTGGAGCTGTTGTCACTTCAGATGCCTCTAGGCACTTCAGTCACGGTCAGGGGATGCCCTTGAAGTAAAGGATGGTGCTCCTGGTACCCCTATTGAGGAAAGGAGGACATAAATAGGAGGCTACTGAGTAGGGCTTAGGCTCTTGAGTAGAGGGCACAACTAGGGCTTCGCCTTTCGAGCCATACTATAATAATTTCCTTAGGCTTCGGCTTCTGAGTAGGCACCTAAGGCTTTTGAGTTGGTTGAGGCTGGGGCTTCAGCACCTTCCACTTAAGAGTTAAAGTCATCGGCTTCATAGGCAGCTTCGGCTTTTGAGTTGGTTGAGGCCCTAAAAGAAAGATAAATTCCTCTAAGAGGCTTTTCGTGTACAGATACACTTATCTAGGATATAAAGAGACCTCTGCAGTTGCTCCTAAAGTCTCATCCTCTGTTGCTGCTTCAACAGTAGCAAAAGTCTCATCCTCTGTTGCTGCTGCAAAAGTCGCTAAAGGAAAGGCTGCTACTGGGGCTGCTGCTGCAAAAGTAGATCAAGTCGGGGCTGCGTAGACTCAGTTGGGGCTTTTGAACCTCTCACTTAAGAATCCTATGGGGCAGCTGGTGCAGTTGACAAAGTAGAATCCACCGGGGCTGCTAGTGCAGTTGACAAAGTAGAATCCCCTGGGGCTGCTTCTTAAGTAGATCAATTCGGGGCTGCAAAAGTAGACTCCGTTGGGGCCCCATAGAATAAGTTAGCAGTTGCTGTTGCTGCTGCCTTTGGAGTTGCTTCGGGTGATGCTTTTGAGCTGGCACTTCGGGATCTGCAGTCAGTTGCTCCTTTGGAAGTTAAGTTGCTTCTGTTGACGCAAAAGTTGTTCCTAAAGTAGACTCAGGTGCTCCTAAAGTAGAAGACTCAGTTGGGGCTCCGCTTGAAGGAAGTATTTGGTCTTGTGGTTCTGTCGATCGCTCGGCCCTCAAAGCACTGGCTTCGGTTGGCAAAGTAGAATCTTCCTAGCCTGCTAAAGTACCTAATTTAGCTACTGAAAAAGTAGATCAATCTATATACAAATACCGGAGGAGAGACATATACCTTAGAAACAGATACCAAAGACCTTTGATACTCTGAGACGTCCTTATGTTCTGCGCCGGGGAAGTCCCCCGTCGTAAATACATATCTCGGAAAGGCAGGTAAAGGTCATAAACAAAAGTAAGGAGAGAATTTACCAAAGTACTAGGCCCTGGTCGAACTCAAAGCACAGAGGACCCATACCTATATAAGTTCGCGCCCTAAAACTGAGTATGGGCTTCCAGTTGGGTCTTCTACGTAGACCAATAATCAAAAGCAAACTTAGGGGTTACAGATAGAGGTTTCGGGGCCTTTCCACAAGGGCGTTAGCTCTGCCCCTTTGCAGTTGGTACTGAAGTAGTATAAACTTTAGTCAAATACTGGCACACCCACGCCTCACGCATCTCAAACCTTAGTTAGACATAAGTCACAAATAAAGGAAAGGAAGACATACTCACACCAGCATCCTTAGAAGACGCATCCTTAGAAGACCTAACACAAATTATATGGTGGGGCTGAAAATCGTACTCTTAAAAAGGGACTTCAGACTGAAGTGTTAAGTCTTCTAAGGCTCTTAAAAAGGGACTAAAGGAAATCTGGCCCTTGGAAAAGGAGCTACTGGTGCTGTTAGAGTAGCCAGGGATGCTCCTACTGAAGTGACTCTTCCTAATGTTGCTACTGGTGCTCTTTAGACTCTTCCTAGGGCTGCTCCTACTCTTCCTACTGCTACGGATGCTACTGGGGCCACTGGTGATGTTGCAGTTCCTGTCGCTAGGGCTGACGCTACTGAAGTTACTGGGGCTAGGGATGGTGCTGGTGGGGCTATAGAGAAATTAGGTACTCAAAAGTAGATCAAGGCGGGGCTTCAAAAGTTGTTCCTAAAGTAGAATCCCCTGGGGCTGCTTCAACAGTAGATCAATTCGGGGCTGCAAAAGTAGAGTGGTGGGCTGTCGGTCTGGGTCGCCTATTTCATACTCCAAAGAGTATCAACGCGAAACCTAGTTCTCTTCGATCTTGTTATATCTCTTCTTGTTATGCCCTTTCTTGTTGTTTTCCCAAGGAGATAAATAGCCCCGAGAAGATAAATAGCCCCTTTGGCGTAGACTAACTGTATATAATATAAGATAAGTACCTCTGCTACGCAGAGGCATATAAATAGCCAAAGGGGCTATTTACGACTAAGCCTTAAGTAGACTAATCCACCCTACCTGCATTCATAATATAAGTTCTAATCCGCCTGTATATAATATAACTCTGCTACCCTGTATATATATTGGGGAGAGAAATAGCCAAAGGGGCTATTTACGACTAATCCGAACGTTCCTTTCTTTTACTATAGAACGGTAGTGTGACCCGGTTATGCCTTTTCTTTTTGTTGTTCCATATAGAACGGTGTCTACCCTGATCCGCCCTTATCCTTAGGGTCGTACGTCGGCAGCCCACTGAACAAATTGAAATGAAGTGGTTGCGGGTAGCCCTTATTAGTTTAAGTCGTTCGGGTTTTCATTTCTTTTGTAAATCTTAACGAGCTTTTCTAAATAGTTTTTAACGAGTTGCATTCGCATGTGTTAAGCATTGCGCTAGTGATTCTCTTTTCCCTTACTCGAGTGAGCGAATTAGCTTTTCATTCACTCGAATCTCTATAACCATTCATTCCAACACTACGTTCGATTCTTTCCTATTTTTTTTCCAATTCAATGAAAGTGCCGCTATACGAGAATGAATTTGATCAATTCGGTTGTCGACTTACTTAGGGAAATAGCATTTCATTGAAACGCTATACGAGAATGAATTTGATCAATTCGGTTGTCGACTTACTTAGGGAAATAGCATTTCATTGAAAGTGCCGCTATATGAGCATGAATTTGATCAATTCGGTTGTCCCGCCTATCGGCTCACCTATAGTAATAGCCTTAGGGAAATTGCGTTTCAATGGTTTTTCCGCTATACGAGAATGACTTTTCCAAATGACGTTGCCGATTTACTAATGGAAATTCGGTTTAGGCTCAAAAGAATTTATACCCGTACCCGTTTCTGACTTTTTCTATCGCGCACTCAACCACTGCAATCGACTGACCTCAAATGCCTACTAAAGGAATGAAATGAGCTATCCATCCTCTTTTCGTATCTAGCTATCCTTCGTATCTAGTTCGCAAACCCTTTGAAGCGGAATTCATTCAACTCAACTCATCAACTGAATTCAGCTCTGCTTTCATTCAAATACCTCTCCTCTACCTGTGGTACCCCCTATCTCTAATACTAAATAAAGTAGAGAAATTAGGTACTCCAAAAGGCGCAAAAGTAGAATCCTCTGGTGCAAAAGTAGAATCCGGGGCTGCAGTAGCTAAAGTAGAAGACTCGGGTGAGGCATCCTCAGTAGTTCCTAAAGGAGACCCACGGGGCGGTAGGGATTCAAAAGGTAGGGATTCAAAAGGTAGGGATTCAAAAGTAGATCCATTAGGGGGTGTTGAACCTCGCACTTAAGAATCCTATGTTGCTTTCAAAGTAAGTAGTTCCTAAACTAGAATCCTCTGCTGATGCAAAAGTTGGGGCTAAAGTAGATCCCGCAGTTGGGGCTAAAGTAGAATCATCCGTTCCTTGAAAAACAGCCAGGGCTACCGCTCTTGAGTCCACTACTAGTGTTCCTGTTAGTGAGTCCACTGTAGCTGCTGCTGGTGCTGCTGCTGGTGCTGCTGTTGAGTTAACCCGTAAGTACGCTTTTGAAGTTGTTGGCTTAATTTACTTTTATATTAGGCCAAAGAGTAGTTTAGGGACACGCGCCCAATGGATACCCCTCACCAAGCCACCTAAACCCCCCGGGCAAGGGGGATATGAGAGAGGGTAGCACCCATATGAGACCGAGGAGGGAACTTAAACTACTAGGGCTCTTAAACTACTAGGGCTTTCACTACCAGGGCTCTTAAGCAAAAGGAGAGAAATTAGGTGCTTGAAAAGCTTCGTACTGCTCTCCTACTCTTGCTTTCGCAGTTGATAGGGCTGCTGCTGGGGCAGGGGCTAGTGGGGCTCCGCTCTGTACTAGTTGTTGTTGTTGCTGCTGTTAGAGTTACTGGTACTAAACTAGGGCTGCCTTTCCTTTAGAAGTGACTTCGCGAAATAGTTGCTTTGGAGATGGCACTTCGGGATCTTCAGAATCAGGTGGCGCGGGGGCAGCTTTAGTACCTGATGCTTCTGATACTTACTAGTACTGCTGCTTTTGATGCAGATGCTACGGGTGCTGTAGTTCCTGCTGTTGCAGTAGTTCCTGCTGTTGCAGTAGTTCCTAAAGGAGAAGAATCAGGTGGCGCTGGGGCAGTTCCTCCGAAAGGAGAAGAATCAGGTGCTGCAAAAGTTGTTCCTGTTGTTCCTAAATCCTCTACTGATGCAAAAGTTGTTCCTAAAGGAGACTCAGCTGTTGATGCATCTGCTGATGCTAAAGTAGTTCCTGATGCAAAAGTTGTTCCTAAAGGAGATCCTGCTTTTGGGGCTAAAGTAGAAGACTCTCCTCGGGATGGGCCAGGTGTTACTAAAGGGGCTGGGCCAGGTGTTCCTCAAGTAGAATCCTCTACTGACGCAAAAGTAGTTCCTAAATCCTCTGGTGCTGAAAAAGTCGCTAAATTAGTTTCACTTGGATAGAGCGAAGTCGAAGAGAAAAGAAGCAATGGCTCCCTACTTGAAAACTTATATAGCCCAACTTATAATATAAAATTCGGCCGGACTACCTCCATACAAGAAAGGGCATGAGGAGAGCTCGAGCAGCTTTATGAATAATGGCCCACGCGAGAGCTGGTACTTTGATAATGAAATATTCTCTGAGGCGGGCCCTAAAATCAAGTAAGTTCCTTTACTATTGCACGGGTCGAATACCATCAATAAGAAGTTCCTTAGCTAAGCTAGGTGAATCAACTTAGCCTGGCATCAATAAGAAGTTCCCTAGGCCTGGCATCAATAAGAGAAGTTCCCTAGAAAGAATCCGTTCCCGCAAAAGTAGAATCATCTGTTCCAGTAGATAAAGGAGAAGAATCCAGGGATGCTTCAACAGTAGATAAAAAAGTAGAGAATCCATTAGGGAAAGGTGCTCCGGAGCTACTAATGCTTCGGGGGCTTCAAAAGTTGCTACTACTGGAGCTACTAATGCTTCAGAATCCATTAGGGCTGCAAAAGGTGGGGACAAAGTAGAATCACTTGCTCCTTTAAAAGTAGATAAAGGAGACTCAGTTGGGGCTGTTGAACTTCTCACTACTTCAGAATCTTATGCTCCTTGAAAAGTTTTTCCTAAAAATGGACCGTTACCCCCTCTTCCTCCACTCGGGGGAGTATTAGCAGCTTTAGCAGCAGGTAGTACATTTGACCTTGAATAAAACTCGAAAGTAAGTTTTGAATTTAGAGTAGCTCCAAGAAGTTGTACATTTGACCTTGAATAAAACTCGAAACGCTGTTTTGGAAATTTCGCCTAAAATAAATCGGATTAGTCGTAAATAGCCCCAAAGGCTATTTATCTCCTCTGCGTAGCAGAGGTACTTATATTATATACAGGCGGATTAGAACTTAATATTATGAATGTAGGGCCAAAGGGGCTATTTATCTCCTTCCGCAAGTTGCGCTTTTTACCTTTAGTTAAACTCTAAAGCCTCAGGTGAGAGCTCTAAAGGCAAGAGCCCCCCTGTCAACTCCACTATCAACTGCAGCAGCAGGAGCAACTATAGTAGTAGAATCACTTACGGATAGGGCAGCTCCTAGTAGTGATAGGTCCGCGCCTGGTAGAGGTGGGGCTTTAAAAGTTGCGGCTGGGGCAGTTGAGGCTGGGGCAGTTGAGGCTGGGGCAGTTGAGGCTGTTGAGGCTGGGGCAGGTCCTTCTGCTGAGGCTGGTGCAGTTGCTTCCTTAGTTGCTAAAGTCGATCCTGCTTTTAAGCCGAGGCATAGGGATGCTGTTCGCTTTTGAGCTGGCAATAGAGCAGGCACTGTTGATACTGTTACTGAGTACAGTAGGGATTCAGACTCAGGTACTGCCCTTGGAAGAGCTGGTCGCTTTTGAGCTGGAAATAGAGCAGGCACCTCAGACTCAGGTAAAACTGCCCTTGGAAGAATAGTAGCGCTGCCTGGGGAGTTACTTAGGGATAGGCCCTTTGGAGCTGGCACTTCGGGCTTCACTTCAAAAGGAGATCTTGAAAAGGCTGTTGAACCTCTCACTTCAGAATCCTCTGTTGACGCAAAAGTTGTTCCTACTGTAGAATCCTCTGGGGCTGTAGAATCCTCCGGGGCTGCGAAACACTTACACCATCGTCATTAGACTTAAAACTTACATCATTACACTTCGCAACAAATACACATTGGGGGCTATTTTACTTACTACTACTGAAGCTAGTGCATCTCCTCTAGTTGTTGCTTCTGCAACTGCTCCGTACCTTCCTACTCCCGCTAAGGACAGGGCTCCTCACCTTCCTACTGCTGCTACTCAGGCTATTGCCGCTACTGGGGCTGATGTTAGCAAGTAAAGGAGGGCTTCTACTCCTAGTGGGGCAGTTGACATTCCGAGTGGTGCTCCTCTAGTTGGTGCTAGGAGGGATGCTACTCTTCCGAGTGAGTATAGGAGAGGGCTACCGCAGGGGCTACTAGTGGGGCTGCAAAAGTAGAATCAGCCGCTACAGTAGATAAAGGAGAAGAATCCAGGGCGCCAAAAGCAGAGAAAGTAGGGGCTCCAAAAGTTGGTACGTAGCTACTAAGGCTTCGGGGGATGCAAAAGGTGTTCCTAAAGTAGATAATGCTTCCGCTGGTTCCGGTAGGGATGCTTTTGAACCTCGCACGTCAGAAGAATCTGGTGCTTGAAAAGTAGTTCCTAAAGTCTCATCCTCTGTTGGGGCCCCCAAATAAGTAAGTTGCAGGTGCTACTAAAGTAGAAGAATCAGTTGTTCCTAAAGTAGACTCAGGAGCGGCTGGAGAAGTTGGGCCTTAGGTAAATCCATGTTCAGTGAAAGAAATTTCACTCACCTATATGAGATCAACTTTTCTAAAAAAAGCGCACCTTCGCCTTAGGTCAGCTCCGGCTTGGACACAGACTCAGCTCCCTGGGACTAGAATCTTTCAATTTATATTGATTTTAGGCCATTAAAATAAATAGAAATTCGCTATTTAAAATTCGCTTTTATCAAAGAAAGGAGCATAACTTTTCTAAATTCCGTTGCGGGTGGCTGGGGACAGGGTGCTGGTAGCCACCCTACGAGGGTCATAATGCCAAATAGAGAATCTGTCTACCCAATTGAAAAGGGGAACCCCAACTAGCATACTTTACCAATCCAGTTTTTGAACACCTGTTCAAATGGCCTCTGAGGACTAATGGTAGGAGCGAGGCTTATCAATGATAAGGTGAGACGATAGTCGATCGGTTGCCTAGTTGGTGACCCCGAAGCGAAGTCTGAAAGGTTACCTCAATTCAAGGGGAACCCCAATTAGAATACTTGACCCTATCTGTTTGTAAACTCCTCTCCTTATCTCTCTTGACCAGTTCCTCTCTACTACTCTCTTGAAGTCATAGAATTCAATACCCCATAGCTTTCCTTATCTGCTCAATTCCCTAACCCCATAAACTCATCTACTGATCTCTTCCTCTCGTCTGCTGGGTCTTCAAGCACTCAAATCGAATGAAAGAGAAGATGCTAGGGATGAAATAGCTCTACTGCAAAGTAGAGGGATGAAAGCACCCTACTCTCTTGAAGTCACTGAAAGCACTCAAATCGAATTCATTCCATACCCTATCCTTATCTCAATTGAAGTCAATTCAAACCCCTTTGTTCTCTGCTCTCCACTGCTATCGTTTCAATTGAAGGGTCAGCTCTCTACTCTCCTCTCCTCTACAGGAAATTCAACATCTCTACGATAGTTAAATCAAACCAGAAGATTAGTCGTAAATAGCCCCAAAGGCTATAATTGACTTTTATATTAGGCCCCAAAAATCTAGTAAAGGAGATAAATAGCCCCAAAGGCCCTACTTACTATAATTAAGTTCTAATCCGCCTGTATATAATATAACTCTGCTACCCCTGATTAGTCTACAATAGCCCCAAAGGCTATTTATCTGCTCTGCATAGCAGAGGTACTTATCTTATATTATATACAGTTAGTCTACGCCTTTGGGGCTATTTATCTCCTTTACTAGATTTTTGGGCTTAGTCGTAAATAGCCCCAAAGGCTATTTATCTGCTCTGCATAGCAGAGGAACTTATATTATATACAGGCGGATTAGTCTACTTAGTCGTAAATAGCCCCTTTGGCTATTTATATGCCTCTGCGTAGCAGAGGTACTTATCTTATATTATATACAGTTAGTCTACGCCAAAGGGGCTATTTATCTCCTTGGGAATTTATTATAGTATGGCGGCCCGGAACTTATATTATATACAGGCTTAGTCGTAAATAGCCCCAAAGGCTATTTATCTGCCCAATATATATACAGGGGTAGCAGAGGAACTTATATTATATACAGGCGGATTAGTCTACGCCTTTGGGGCTATTTATCTCCTTTAGATTGATTTTAGGGCTGATTCGGATTAGTCGTAAATAGCCCCAAAGGCTATTTCTCTCCCCAAAAATCTAGTAAATTGTAGCAGAGGTACTTATATTATATACAGGCGGATTAGAACTTATATTATGAATGCAGGGCCAAAGGGGCTATTTATCTCCTTGGGAATTTATTGTAGTATGGCGGCCCGGAACTTATATTATAGTAAGGCGGCCCTAAACATGTAAGTTGCGGTCGGCCCTAATATAGTAATTGCTACAATTGCTACGCAATTTCACTCCCCAAAAATCTAGTAAATTACGCAATTTATACAATTTACTATATTTTAGGAACTACTACTTTTGCAGGCACGCAAGTATACTGGTAATAATAGGAATGATAATGACGCAAGCGCGCTTTCTAGTTTGAGAGATGGAAATGCCTAAGATATACGCCAAGAATCATCGATTTCGGCCCTTACTATATATTTGGCGGAAGGGGAAATGAATTTAGGAAGGAAAAGATCCCAAGTGACATTGAATGGGGGTATAAGCGCTGCTATTTCAGCCGTTGGGCTTGGAGGTGATTGATTTGAAGATCTTTTAACAGTCAAAAGCTCTCTCCTCATGCCAGTCGAAAGACGCATCTATGACTTCCTAGGCTCGATCCCGCGAGACATTTTGTGATTGAACGAAGCCAAGGGGCGAACGGGAAATGCTTTAGGGCAACATCCGACAGTCTTTGAGAGTGAAAGAAGCAGGTATTCATAAGCAAGAGGTCCTGGGACGACAGCTCAAAATCGTACATGACGCTTTGTCTGCCAGACCCTGAGTTTAAAGCGGGGGAAGGGCAAATCAAAAAAGAATATTGTTCGCCAGCCTTGAACGGGAAAGCGTTGACCCCATTGGAAGCAATCAATCGTACAGGTGAAGGAATAACAATACCAACTGTTGTGCCTGTCTGTTTAAGGGAATAGGTACAGAGGTCAGGTTTTTGGCTCGCTCTTGTGATGAACGAGCTCCTACTCTTCATATTCTTTCTTTCCGGCTGGGGAGTGCCTATTTGAACTAGCGACTAGCTTCTTTCTTGGTCATTTTTTGAAGTGAAGGCTCTTGTTCATCAACCGATTTGATACTGAAGAATAGTAGGTTCCCTTAAGTTAAGTAGTTTGAGGCGTCTGAACTAAAAAAACACAATAGAATTTGCTCATTCTTCCTATGAGTGAATCGTATCATCAATGGCGAGTGGTATCGTATCACCGTCTTTGTCCTGAAAACATCTGCAGAGCTAAGCCAGTGTAGGCTTTGAAACTACTTATACTCGCGGAAAGTGTTTTTTCTATGGTCTTATGAAACCCACTTCCTTTCTGTACTTATTTATAAATCTTCTTCATGAGGAGTGGATGAAAGCGTCGTTGCGCTTGCTTGATGGGCTTAGCATCTGGTTTGATATTAAGCCTGTGGACGGTCAGGGTCTAGCCCTGGCATCTCAGCGTAACTCCAGGCAAGTCCAAGTATTCCTTAATGAGCTGGACTGTTCAGCTTCCTCTGATGATAGGCTGGCAGAAGATTGGGCGAGGGCCGCCTTCCAGCTGTACTTTATCACCGGGGGGAGGAAGCTCAACACAGAGTTTGCAATGCGTCGATAGCTTGAAGAAATGCGGAACTGAACACCAACCCAAAATAGATAGAACGCAAAACACAACTACTACGTGGATTCGCTCGCGACTACGTACTACTGAATGGGCTCCGGCCTCTCTCTCACTTGAAGAAAGATAGCCACTCTTCTTATCTACGCAATTATGATAGAGCTGTAGGAGCATTTCTCTTGGACGGGCGCTAAGCAACCTTAACAGAGATTTGATTAGGGAAGGGGAGATCCTAATGAAGGCTTGACTAGGGCTATGAAAAGCATCGATAAAGTGAGAACTGAAGGCCTTAGCCGCCCTTCCCCGCACGGATGACCTGGGACGGGTTCAGATGCTGCAGGCTTTATGCCGGTCTTTATGGGTTAGATGCAGGCCGGGCTGGGTTTGAATTTAGGAAAGAACTGCTTCCGCCGCAACAGGTGGGGTTCTCGACTCCCCCGCTACCGGATCGCCCGGGATGATCAACTTCTGTATGGACCTGTGCAGCTACTGGATCGGCGGAATAGACAAAAGCAACTGACATGGGGAAAGATTCTTTCCTTTTTAATGTCCATCTGAGATGATAAGCCGAGAGATGGCACATTTAGCTGAGCTGGAGGAATAATACTAGTCAAAGAAGGGGACAAGGAACGAGCGGAGCGACGTGGCACGTGAATCACACGCCGGTTTCTTAAAGATGCGGGATGACCAATGTCACGATTGGAATTAGGAAAGGAAGCACCTCTCTCACATAAGTAGTTCCCACACCTATTTAAGAATTGAGAAATCGAGAACGTCGGTGAAGTTCATTAGTGGGCGAGGGTACGGTACGGAAAAGAGAGCGACTTCGCCCCTTACTCAATCTTGACCCTTGAACCCCTCTCTCCTACTCGAAAGAGGTATTACACTCTAGCCTTCTCAGTCTCATTCCTTACCCTTCCTCTTAACCCCTCGCGTCAAGTATATAATTCTGTCTCTCGCTGCAGGTATTGTATTCCGCTTCCGCTCGCAACCTATCCTTGAAAGTCGAGCACTTAGGCATAATTAAAATCTCTTGTCCTCGTCCCTTACCCGGCAGCTTAGGCAGGCTCCGTTCCTGTTGAATTAGTTAAGGAGTTCTTTCCCATCATTCTTGGGTGAGCCCTCAGCTTTAAAAGAGTTATTGTCTTCGGCCCTCTCCATGCCGGCGAACTCAATGAATTCACAGCTGCTGCAGCTTCTAGGCTATATGCGCATATATTGAAGCGTTGGAAGCTATGCCGCTATCACGGCCGGAGCGAACTATTACTCAAAACAGCGAACAGATAGAACAGAAGGGCCGACTATAAGGGCAGGGATAGGTCTTTCTACGTTTTGAATCACTATGATAGTCGTCGGCCCTTACTATATATTTGAACTTATATTATAGTAAGGCGGCCCGGAACTTATATTATATACAGGCGGAATTTAGATTGATTTTAGGGCCGCCATACATATAAGTCTTAGTCGTAAATAGCCCCAAAGGCTATTTATCTGCCCAATATATATACAGGGGTAGCAGAGGAACTTATATTATATACAGGCGGATTAGTCTACGCCTTTGGGGCTATTTATCTCCTTGGGAATTTATATTATAGTAAGGCGGCCCGGAACTTATATTATATACAGGCGGAATTTAGATTGATTTTAGGGCCATATATTGGGAATTTATATTATAGTAAGGCGGCCCGGAAACTTATATTATAGTAAGTGCGGATAGTCGTAAATTGCGTAGCAATTTCACTCCCCAAAATCTAGTAAATTATGCAGAGGAGATAAATAGCCCCAAAGGCGTAGACTAATCCGCCTGTATATAATATAAGTACCTCTGCTACGCAGAGGAGATAAATAGCCTTTGGGGCTATTTACGACTAAAGGAGAGAAATAGCCCCAAAGGCGTAGACTAACTGTATATAATATAAGATAAGTACCTCTGCTACGCAGAGGCATATAAATAGCCAAAGGGGCTATTTACGACTAAGCCTAAAATCAATATAAAGGAGATATCTCCCCAAAAATCTAGTAAATTACCCTGTATATATATTGGGGAGATAAATAGCCCCAAAGGCTATTGTAGACTAATCCAAATCTCCTCAATTTACTATATTAGGGGTAGCTTTCTATTGTCGTCTCCCCCCCCCCCCCCCGTCGTGAATGGCTTTGGGCCTATAAACTCTACAGCTACAGTGGTCGAGCCCTTTTCATCCCTTTACGTCGGCTCTCATAGTATCCTTATTACGCTCTAACTAGAATAGTGAATTTGATACGTACTCCCTCTCATAAACAGTCTAACATGGACTCATTCACTCTACAGCAAGAGGTCGTACATGGACGCATGAACTCGTACCGCGTAGTGGGTCATAAGAGCCATAAAAAAAACCTATAGCATGTGCTCGAGCTACTTTAGACCCTAGTACTGAGCCTGGTCAAGCCTCTGATCCTGACCCTCAGCAACAGTTTCATATCTGAATGAAGGAGTCTCAATTTACCCTTATAATTAAGATTTCAATGGACTAGACTTATATATTAATTGAGTGTTCTAGATACGAAACGTATAAAAAGATTGAGGCCTCTTAGACTCTCCTTCCTTCGACAAGACCTAGATAGAACTAGGCAAAACTTTGTTCCCACATCACTTGAGACAAGACCTAGATAAAAAAAGATCTGATCCCTCCTTAGAGTCGGCCCTCTCGCGTACTAAACTTATGTTAGAAAGAATAGCGGGTCAAAGGCTTAAATACTTGATTTGAGCTTCTCATCCTTAATCCAAAGATGAAAGCAAATACGCAAGCCCTAATATAAAAGTAAATTATTGAATTTAAAAGAATGAATTTTAGATCGATAATTTACTTTTATATTAGGGCGGCCCTGAGCTTAGATTATCGAGCAATTTGATACTATCTCCTTCTTTATAGTATTTTTATATCCCTGTGGGCTCTCTCCCTTATGGTCGAGCGCGTCATTATCACTTGCTCCTAAGTTTAATTCGATCCCAGCAAAGAAATAAGAGTATAAATGAGAGTCTTACGTTCATGGACTTGCGCCTGCAGTATAAGATATGAATGAAGGGAAGGAGCTGAACTGAGCTCAAAGGCGAATGCAAGCTAAGATTGATTAGTTCACGCCTATGGTCACTCCTCCAACGTTCGCCGTCAAGAATCAACCACTAAGTAAATTAGGGGGAATTGAAGCAGCAGCAGCGGTTCATGTCTTCAGAGTAGCTTTGATCCGCGAATACAGACGCTATACTAGTCTAATCTCTTCCCGTAGCTTTTAGAGTTGTTTCAGTTTAGGGTTCAGTTGTAGTTTAAGATCTTCCTGTTGATAGCTCCATAGTTTATTCAAGCGCCCAAGGAGCGGGAGAGGGATGATAAGAGTATGAGATCCACCATCAGCCTAAAGGGAGAGAGTCTGTAAGAGCACCTAAGTGAGCGGATACGCGAGAGAGCCTAAAGAGACGCCCATAGGGTTCTAGTCTATATGAGCTGACGCTAATCCTAGGAATGATAAGTGCTCGACTGAATAAGACGAGGAGTGACGCGCGAGACTGATCCTCTTATATTAACTCTGCGCTCCCCTCTTCCTACAATGAGACTCAAGCGAGAACGTATTAATTCCGAACCTTCACTTTCTTTATCTGATTCATCTTTGCAAGAGTGTAAGGAAGCGCTCTCTTATACGCATCCATTTATAGAAGCTGGGGCATGTGCAAGACTACTGAAGCCTACAACCCTACTTTATTCCTACTTAAGCTTTGTCTGAGTCTTGCCCTCCTAGATCCAGAGGAGAAAAACTATTCTTTATCTTTACTTCCTCGATGCAATTCACCTAGGGAGGAGGGTATATGACTTTATAAAAGAAAGTGAAGCCCCTTTCTCTCGTTTTTACTCATTATTCTGCCCCTAGCCATAATGAAGGATTATGCCCCGGTGCTATTCTTACATAAAGAGATGCTCGGAACTTAATACATTCCAAAGCATCTGCCCTGAAAAATCTCCCACCCCCACTAAATAAGGATCCCCCACATTTATATTCTTCGAGTGGAATTAAGCATATAGTAATTCCCTTTTATCTGAACATGGAACTCAAAAAAAAGAGAGTCTACTTTCGAGCTTTCATAAAATACGCGGCGATAGCTAAGTGAGTTAATTCCAAAGAAAATAATATATCTTTAGTCATTAAGATATGAGTCTTCGTCTTATCTACCAGCTATCTGAAGAGCTCAAATCTCAATCTAAACTGGGCTCATTCAAATTAAGAGCTCTTTGCTCGCGATAGGATTAGAGGAGAGCGAGGGCAGGCACCATGATGCGATGAACAAGTATATAAAGATTTAAAGTGAAGTTTCGTTTGATATGAATATACAATAAACTTCTATTATTAGAATATTGTCGATGAAGGAAAGAGGTGTACCATTGACGACCTCTAGCTGTAGACTGAATGGACTCTTGAACTACTTTAATGAGGGAAGAAATGTATTTTTTATTATTATTGTATGCGAGGTCCTCAAAGGTCTAGCAAGATAGCTCCCAATAAAGTGAGGGAGAGGCCCGAGGTCACGACGGGTAGACATGCGATAAAGACTAGTAGGGGAAGATCTTTATACGTTATGAATCTTATACTCTGATTGTCGAGCCCATACAAATGAAGGTTGACTCTTTCCCTTAACTTATGGTAGAGCCCGTATAGCTCCTCCACGCTCGATACATTCCTACCTATCCCCTTGCTAGAGATATGTCAGACCCTATAGCGAAAATCAAAAAGAAAATAAAGAATGGGAGCTTATGGTCGAACTTAATAATAGTAGGGGTGTACCAGTGACATAATTACTTACTAGGTTTTTGGGGCCTTTAGGTCGAACTAATGAAGACTATCCTCCAGGTGGCAGCGGGCTATATCTTCAAGGGAAGGCTCTTATTTAATTATTTCGTTCATACCATTCTTTAGGTCGAGCTATTTATTGAAGACCCCATACCAGACTGGAAAAAGGAGCTACGTAATTGAAGACCCTAAACCTGAGAGGGAGCATTTATTGACTTATTCACTTCTTATCTAACTCAAGATCCCGGAACTGAATTTAGAGCATTATCCTGACGGGTGAACTATGGATATTTATTACATATCGCAGGCGAGAGAGCATATACTTGCCTATTACTATAATATAAGTTCATTATAAACGACTTCAATACTTATAGGAATTGAGTTCGCTATCAACAACTAGAACTCCAATTAAGGGCTTGAGTACCTAGAGCTACAACCATGAATCAAAAGAGCTATAGAAGACAGACTCCCTCTCCCTTATGGTCGAGCCGGTCTCTCCCCTTGGGTCGATCCCTGTCGGCCCTGTAGCTAGAGACCTTTACTACATATACCATGGGGAATCAATAAAATTATGAAGACCTAAAATATTTAACTATAGGGAGATACCTTTAGGACCTATGAACTATTAGCAACAACAACTAAGAATACAAAGATCTTAGATTAAGCCCTTATGTGTATTTATATTATAAATACTAAGAGTCAGAGCTCTAAAAGAAGGAAAGAGTCACCTTACTATATATTTCACCATTCTAGACTGTAGCTAGAGGAGCAAATATTAGTATTTTACGCGCGAGACTGATGTTCTAGGCATAGTTATAAGTCAAACTTCGGTCCCATCATTATGTTTTCAAACAGAACTGAAAGGGTCCAGAAATTAAGCTACTTTTTAAATGTAAGAAGTTAAAGCTTCAAACTCTTCTTATTATGTATGAATTGAGTCCCTTTCCTTTAGAGTCGAGCTCAGCAACAGGCTTTGGTCCATTCAATCTATCCCTCGGAATTAACATAGGTGGGGATAGCTCAGGAGCTTCGGACTCATTTTAAGCTGGATCGAATTCAATAATTTAGTTCGGTAAGCCGGTCGTAATCTGTATAAGAAGCTACGGCTAGGTCGAGCGAAGGACTGAATCTTCCTAGGCAGTTCCTTCTTCAACTACGCAAACTATTCTTATCTTTGATCTGAGTTTATATATGAATTTAACGTCTTAAACAATTCAGTTCTTATCCTCATTTAGTACCTTGGGTACCAGGGCACGCACCTGAAACTATCATAACTCTTGTATGCACCGCAGCAAATGTACGTATGTAGTTCATGGAAAGAGAGATAAAACCTGTTGACTCATTTTGTTTTTCAATTTGCCTCAGCAAATATAGTAAATGCGAATATCTAAATTAAGGAGTGCCCTAATTAATATTTTCTTTATTATCTATCTATACAGTTATATATTATCTTGAGCTGGATACGAAAATACGAAAGATCCTTCTTTGGCCTATGCAAAAAAATAATTAATTACCTTCTCTAAACGTTGCCCCGAACACTGGAGAGTGAGAACCTCGCAAACCATTATTTAGAATATTCATTTTTTGCCTTCACCTGAACAAACCTAGATTAATTCATTTACCTAGGGAGGACTACTTAAAACAAGATCTATATATAATATACCTATGGAGGCAGACGGGGTTTCCCACTTTATTTTTCATTTGAATCGATTTCCTTGGTTTATCGAAACCGATCTCACGGGGCTCAAAACCATTTTAAATAATATTCATTTAATGCCTTCCTCGAAAATAAGTAAGTTGATGCGGATGTAGACTTCACTTAAAAAAAAAAATACCTAGTCCTAGGGAAAACTCTTTTTATGCTGGGGTTCATACTTTTTTGTGAAAAGATCTAACTCGACGGAGGGAAAATTGAGTTCATGCGAACGGGGTTTCCCACGGGTCCCGAACGATAGAAATGAGGGGCACCCCATTTTTTATGTCATTAGTAATAAGTGCTGAGGGGAAGAATCTTTGGTGAGGGTTAAATAGCTCGCCATACTGTAATTTGAAGGAGAGGGGAAAAACTTAACTTAACCGGGGAATTAGGAATGTAATAAGAATGTCATTTTTTTCATCTCATCCATTTTTTATTTAATTTGAGTTTCGGGTCACCTAATTAGAATGATTTTATAAAAAGCGAGGAAGATTGTTTGTAATGTAATGAGTTCCGAGGGTATGAAATAGATCGACCCAAAGGGAGAGGGACAGTAGTTAAGTTTATCATAATCATCAGACTTCTCATTCCAAACCTCATAGATAGAATTTCCAAACATCTTCCTCAAGGGAGGAATGAAAGGATATATAATATAGCTCGACTATAAACGAGAGGGAAGAAAGGGCTAGACCGTAAGGGAGAGGGAAGAAATGAGTATAAGAAGAGAAGCTAACAAATTACATTCTAAATTAGGTTCCCTGCATTTATATAGTTCTCATTATGCTAAATAGTTCGAATTTGTCCCTCTCGATTAAAATCAAATCATTAGAATTCAATAGTTCGAGTAGCATCTGTTATGCATAACGTAGAATATGATCTCTATTAAATGGAACTCCTTCATAGAATGAGCATTCAAGAAGGGATCTGAGGCTATATTCAATTGCACTTATAGTACGTGGCAACTATAAAATAATAATAATATCCATAAAATTACATTGGCGAAGTGAAGGTAATTTGGGCGTTCTCGATAAAGACTTTAATTCCATTTCTTAGGATACTCAAAAGGGGGATGTAAATTATTATAAGAGTATTATACTCATCTCCCCGCAGCTGAGCCTGATCTTTCTTTCCCTCATATACAGTCTCATATCTTAATGAAGGAGAAGGACCCTAAGATTATAGTTAGTATCTCATTTATTATAAGCAGGGGCTATTTATACTCCAGACAGGTTTCATCTCATAGCATATGGAAAGACCCTTTACGTTATCTGCCCAGACAAAGAAGAAAAGAGCCTTCCCGTGACTTGGCCTGTCTGCGTTTACGCTTACATTCTTTATGAAGATTTTACAGCAACCGGAGGTTAGGGGGAGGAGCTAATATAATGACGCACTAAAATACATATATAGTTTAGTAGAGTTCATGGCAATGAAAAAACTACTTGAGATCTGCTAGGAACAAATGATATTACAAGGAATCTGCCCTCTCGCTATTGCTCGAGCCCTTTTCTGCCCTTGAGCTTCGCGTCGTTATCACTCGCCACTCCTAACTTAGCTTTCTTTAATGCTCATATGTTTACTTTAGGAGTTCAATTGGATATCTTAAATCAAATGCATCCACTTTCTTTATGTTTTATTAGTTCGTTTACGCTTTCTTACAGTTTTATAAGGGATCACTCTTATATGAATCTATTCAATTTATATATAACTTCATCTGAGCCTTACAAGGGATTACAACTTCACCACCATGATGTGATGAAATCAAGTATCTAAATAAGATAAGTGCTTTTGATATCAATATACTTGCAACTTTCTTAATTAGATTATCTTTATTTATTATATTATAATATTGTGATAACGAAGGAAAGGAAGAGACTTTAACTGCAGCTTAGGCGTGTTAGCAGCCTTTTCCGAGTCAGTTCAAGTTTCTTTTCTTGCTCACGTCGCAGAAGTAGCAAAATCCAATTCTAATAATAAAGCGTCTCGTACCAGATTCCTCTCAGCAACTAAATGGTAGTATAGATATAATATGCACCATTCTAGCTTCTTCAAGAAATTAGTCTAACATGGCTGACTTCTGAGTATATGATCTTCCCATTCACTATTAAAAAAACTACGAAAGATCTAATTAAATGAATTGATTTCCCTCTCGCTGTCGCTAACTTACGAGCTATTGAATACTCTCTCCCTATAAGGAAGGTCGATCCCACGTCGCTGCGCTCGTACCTCTCACATATACTGAAACTGACGAGCTATTGTAGACTATCCGATGTGAATGGTTAGAGTCCATATTAGACTGTTCGGATAGCCATAAACAACGCTATATAATATAGTCTAGAGATAGAATCAATTCAATCTTAGTTGGGGCCTTCAGAAGCAGTTTATCCTTTTCATTTCCTTTCCACCCTCAAAGGTCTATTATATTAAGGAAGGGTTCTCCCCTTATAGGAGATAAGTACGCTACACCACTAACAAGTAACAAGAGGAATCTTGACCCTCTTACGCTCATCAGCCGGCTATAGTAGCAGGGATTTCCCAAAAAGGGCCATACAGTTAAGTAGATCTTTCGTAGTTTTGAATAGCGTCGGCCCTAGAGGTTCGGATTAGTCGTAAATAGCCCCAAAGGCTACTTATTTCCTCTGCGTAGCAGAGGTACTTATCTTATATTATATACAGTTAGAACTTAACTTAATATTATAGGGGGCCTTTGGGGCTATTTATCTCCTTGGGAATTTATTATAGAATTTATCTTTCTTTAGGGAAATTCGGATTAGTCGTAAATAGCCCCAAAGGCTATTTATCTACTCTGCATAGCAGAGGAACTTATATTATATACAGGCGGATTAGAACTTAATTATAGTAAGTAGGGCCTTTGGGGCTATTTCTCTCCTTTCGTAAATAGCCCCAAAGGCTATTTATCTACTCTGCATAGCAGAGGTACTTATATTATATACAGGCGGATTAGTCTACGCCTTTGGGGCTATTTATCTCCTTTCTATTTATTTTAGGCTTAGTCGTAAATAGCCCCAAAGGCTATTTATCTACTCTGCATAGCAGAGGAACTTATATTATATACAGGCGGATTAGAACTTAATATTATGAATGTAGGGCCTTTGGGGCTATTTCTCTCCTTTAGTCGTAAATAGCCCCTTTGGCTATTTCTCTCCCCAATATATATACAGGGGTAGCAGAGTTATATTATATACAGGCGGATTAGAACTTATATTATGAATGCAGGGCCTTTGGGGCTATTTATCTCCCCAACTTATTTAAATTCGGAATTTATATTTATTTTAGGGCCGAATTTACTTTTATATTAAGCTGGCATATAAGTCTTAGTCGTAAATAGCCCCAAAGGCTATTTATCTGCCCAATATATATACAGGGGTAGCAGAGGAACTTATATTATATACAGGCGGATTAGAACTTATATTATGAATGCAGGGCCTTTGGGGCTATTTATCTCCTTTACTATATTTTTGGGTATTGGGAATTTATTATAGTATGGCGGCCCTTACTATATATTTGGCGATCGGCCCTTACTATATATTTGAACTTATATTATAGTATGGCGGCCCTATCATATATTGGGAATTTATTATAGTATGGCGGCCCTTACTATATATTTGGCGATCGGCCCTTACTATATATTTGGCGTAAATTGCGTAGCAGAGGAGATAAATAGCCCCAAGGGCTATTTACGACTAATCCGCCATACTATAATAAATTCCCAAAAATATAGTAAATGTAGCAGAGGAGATAAATAGCCCCAAAGGGGCTATTTACGACTAATCCGAAACTATTCAAAACTACGAAAGATCTTTCCAGAGCGGATTATTACCAGTATAATTGCGTGCCCTCCTTAGTAAGTTCTTTCGGCCATCAGCAAAATTTCGTCGATTGGAAAATCTTTAGTCGTAAATAGCGAGTTATACTGCTGCAGTCGTTCATGAAGGAGCAAGTGGGCCATTCACTCGTAGGGGCTATTTATCTCCCCAAAAATCTAGTAAATTACGCAGAGGAGATAAATAGCCCCAAAGGCCCTGCATTCATAATATAAGTTCTAATCCGCCTGTATATAATATAACTCTGCTACCCCTGATTAGTCGTAAATAGCCCCAAAGGAGATAAATAGCCCCAAGAAGATAAATAGCCCCAAGAAGATAAATAGCCCCTTTGGCGTAGACTAACTGTATATAATATAAGATAAGTACCTCTGCTACGCAGAGGCATATAAATAGCCAAAGGGGCTATTTACGACTAAGTAGACTAACTGTATATAATATAAGATAAGTACCTCTGCTACGCAGATGCATATAAATAGCCAAAGGGGCTATTTACGACTAAGTAGACTAATCCGCCTGTATATAATATAAGTTCCTCTGCTATGCAGAGCAGATAAATAGCCTTTGGGGCTATTTACGACTAAGCCCAAAAATCTAGTAAATTTACTAGATTTTTGGGGAGATAAATATTGGGGCTATTTACGACTAATCCGAAACTATGAAACCCTTACTATATATTGGGAAAGATCTAACCCGTTGGTCGAGCCCATCTTATATGAATTTATATTTATTTTAGGGCCATTCACGACTATATACGCAGCTCTGAAAGGAAAGACTTTAACGAAGAAGCGCTCTAGGAGCCCTACTATATATTTGAGGAATAATTGAAACTGTATATGATTAAAATCACTAATCTGTAATTTCTTCTTTAGAATGCACTTTGATGCGCGAAAGGGTTTTCTACGTTTTGAATCTCTACCCTTAGATCTTTCTACGTTTTGAATCCATTCACGCAAGTATACTGGTAATAATCCGCTGGAGCGACAGGTGCTGGGCCTACTAATATAAGTTCCCGATAGGCATATTTCGACCAGTATTATAAGGGTAGGGATAGGGTAAGAAACCGCATATCGTAAGGTTAGAGTGTTAGGTATTTCCCAAAGAAAGAAATACCATGAACTATATACTATAATTTCGCCTACTTACTATATATTGGGGAGATAAATAGCCCAAAAGGCTATTTACGACTAATCCGAATCGACTAAATATTATCCGATCGACTAAATATTAAGTTCGGCCATTCACTCTGACCTTACGAAAGATCTTACCCTACGGCCCTGCTCTTTTGAACAGAAGGATAAGGAGCCAGCTGCATAAGACTAACAGGAGCCTCAGACATTCAGGCTACTTAACACTCGAACTCTGAACTCAAACATCCGCAGCAGCCGGCGCCTATCATTATCATTCCAGACAGCAGCCGGGCTACTCGAAGACCCTATGACAGACTCTATTAATCTTTAAGGTGTAGAGCCAGCTACGTCTATAAACGTCCCGATAGCTACTTTAGGTGCCTTCCGCTCCCTTATGAGCCACTCCAAAGAGTCGAGCGTACGAGCTACAAATGAGAAGTCAAGTCTTCTTCCTCCCGCGTACGCGTATCCTGTAGTTATATATCCCTATAGCGAAGGATAAGGAAAGCACACAATAAAGAGGAAGCAGACGAAAGCAAACTCACTGGACTGCGAACATCACTCTTTGAAGCAGTTGGAGCAGCAGCCGGAGCATATGCCAATTTCTCAGTTAATGTACTTTTTGCCCGGTCTGGAGTGGATGGTGGAGCTCCGGAAAGGAAGACTCGATCGGGACAAAAAAGAAAGAATCATCCCTATCCGAAGAGTCAATTAACTCTCCCTCGCACGCGTATTATCCTTTCTGATTTGTTCATTCCTCAATTGTATATATTAGGGCGCTCTACAATAAAATAATAAGGAAGTGCTCGTTCCTCAGGCTATAGTGATTAAACTAAAGAATCGTACATATCTCGATCGCGTCAAATATAAAGACTTCTAAAGATGCATATAGCTCAGCAGCAATTCTTGTCACTGGACGGGATCCAACCAAAGCCTAAGAGGCATATAGCTCAGCAGCGATTCTTGTCAATTGTTCCTTCCTTTCTTCACCGTAAATTGTTCCTTCCTTTCTTCACCGTAAATTGTCCCTTCCTTTCTTCACCCTTTATGTAGGAGGCGGGTAGTAGGGCTAAAGCTTCTAGAAGTCAATATCCCTTTTCAGTAGCTGCAGTTGGATCCTCTTAAGAAGAACCCTATCCAGCACCAACAACTATTATTTAACCCTATCCAGCACCAACAACTATTATTCTTGTATATAGTGCCGACCAAGTAAATAATGATAATGCCGACCAAAACAAAACTACGAAAGATCTATCTAATTCTAATTGAATCCTCACTCAAACAGCTTTCTTAATCCTCGCTGCTTTCTTTTAATGAGTCTGATTCCTTAATCCTATTGCAGTCGCTGCTTTTAATGAGTCTGATTCCTCTTTAGTGTAGTGGTTCGGCACCATCAAAGTGCCTATCACTCAGAATCGCTATCTCCTACCTCGGATGGTAGTGATTTTAGCAATGCCGGCACATCTTAAACTAGAAAAGCGACTTACTAGGTCGGGATCCGGCACATCTTAAACTAGAAAAGCGACTTACTAGGTCGGGATCCGGCACATCTTAAACTAGAAAAGCAACTTACTAGGTCTAGGTCGGAAGAAATGACAAAACATGCTATAATTAACATGAACGTTGGTTTGAGTACCTGTAGCAGAACCGAAGCAAGAGTAGTTCATGAAGGGTATCCCCGATAGGAAGATTTCGACCGTAAGGTCCGAGTGAGAACCACGGGATCGCTTTTACCGGCCCCATAAGATATTAAGTCGTGCTAGGTATTTCTTTCCCAAAGCGATGAACCCATACAGATAGGGTCAGATCTAGAGTCGTTTTTAATTTCACTCCTGTTGCTGATATGTATGATCTTTCGTGTATTATTCGTAGTTTTGAATCGAACTTACTTAAGGAGGGCACGCTGTAATCCGGGCCGAAATTGTTATAATGAATGATAACGACGGGGCGACGTTTAGACGGGCTAAGTCTCGACCGCCAAAAACCTAGTAAGTAATTATGTAAATGGTACACCATGTTAGTAATATTGTAATTCGCTGCAGATCTTTCTACGTATTAGTTTTTCATAACTATGTCCATGTGCCGACTGGTGCTGGGCTGCAGGGATAGATAATAATGAATTACTGCAAGGTACGAGTGATCACGACGTGAGTTTAGATTATTATAATAAGTATGCCATTCCCTCACTCTAACAAAAGAAAGAAAAGAGGCACTCCCTCACCCTCAGTCCAAGCATTATAAAGGGGCTGCTGAGTTCATTCCAAGAGTTCTAAAGAGAAGTACCAGACCAGACTTCAAACCCATATGTCAGAACCGGACTCGTTCACGTGAGGGACGGGACAATCAACATCTCATGGGGGGGGAAGCGACTGAACACTAACCCACTCTTTAATCTGTATCTGTATCTCCCGTCGTTGTACTTGGCCCTCTCGCTTTACATTCACTCTTACCTTCAGCACATCGTGAATGGAATTCTAAACGTATAAAGATCTGGTCGATCCCACGTCGCAATAAATTGCTCGTACCTATCTGTATTTCGAGAAATATATATACAGGGCGAGCTACTTCGTTCCTCCGTTCCTATCCCGTTGGGTTAGTTATAAGTTTCACCCGTTGGAAGAGCACTCTTTATCTTCTTTATTAGAGAAGAAGAGTGTCTTCGTTCTCAGCTCTTTATCAAATAGTGTTCGTTCCCATTCAAAAGCTGTCCAGGCATCAATGACACTTTTCCTGGAATCTGGAATGTAGGTTGCTGCTTTTTCGGGAAGATATTGACTTCTGTCCTTTCTATAATGTTAGCTGTCCAGGCATCAATGACACTTTTCCTGGAATGTAGGTTTCTGCTTTTTGCGCCGCTCCCACCTCTATCGGGTCAGGACAACCAAACAACAGCTAACTAGGCTAATTAAATGAACTCATCAGGGTACAGACTACAGGTTAGGGCAGCTAAAGTTAGAGTGAGGGCACCAGCAACACAATGAAAGTATATAGTATACTATATACGTAGTCCGATCTTTGTGAGGAACACGAGAAAGAATGCCATGTTAGCTGCAGAAAGAATGCCATGTTAGCTGCAGTTGGTTGAGTTCCGACCTTCAACATCTTTGTTGTGCCTATCTTCCTTCTTATTATAGAAATCTTTCCTCGGAAGGGCACACCACAGACTACAATAGGTTTCAAGGGGGGTACGAACACTTCTGAATTCGAGTAAGCTGACGTCTCGAGCTACTGCTACTGGCACGAAGGAGGGATTAATGTGGATTCCCGACCTCTTGCTTAGGATCGCTTTAAAGTTAATATTAGGCAGGGTCAAAGTGCATGGTATTTCCCAAAGCCATGTTAGACTGTAGCGGTTGAGAGAGAGGTACGAGAGGAAAATGAAACCGGACTCCACTTTAGTTATTGTTAAGCAGGTGGGATAGATAAAGAAAGTCGTCCAAACCTGTTATTCAGACGTCACTCTCGTTCGTGCCTTCCTCTTATTCAGAGGTCACTCTCGTTCGTGCCTTCCCTATTCTCATCACTATGCACTATACTCAATACAATACTCTACAATAGTCTAGTAAAGAGCTAGAGGCACACCAACAAGAGAAGACTACAACAAGGAAGGCACACCAACATCACAAAGGAGAATGGAAAGATCCCGCAAAGGATAAGATTTGGGAGCCTCCAAAAGAAGAATGAGTCCCAGAAGAGGGGGGGTTAACTTCTTACTACACATAACGCAAGAGAGAACAGCAAAGCAAGGAGTCAAGGACTACTTTAGCTTTAGCCAGGAGTCATGCGCAGCACACTGGCTTCTTGCCCACCGCGTGCTATGATTTAGATGCAGCTCACATCCTTCCGCCTTGTCCGCTCTGCATAGTCTAAAGTCTAGCCATAAGATATAGAACAGTGAATGCAATGATGCAAGGACACAGAGAAAGCAATGAGGCCTGGACACCTCACCGAGAAAGCACTATCACTCCTCCCTATGGTCCCAAGAACCAGCTCCTTCCAATAATAGACCCTAAGTCTTGGCCAGTACTTTAAAGATTACAACCCACTCCATCTAATACTAGACCCGAAGTTGACTGATCTAAATTCAATGCCCGCTTACCACAACCATATAATACTACTGGGATTGATTGTGTACTACTGGGATTGATTGTGCCCTGGTCGTGCTTTAAGTTTATCTACGATCTCAATCATTACTTATCCCATCATTAGCTATAAGATAGTAGGCTGCCATTGAATCATTCAAGCCAATGCCCAATTATTAGTTAGCTTCCATTTCGAAAAACGAACTCTCAATCCATTGCCACTAGAGAACCAGCTGATACAGAGGTCTTGCTCGCCCTCCTCCACTTTCATACGAACCGAACTCAGAATGAATATAGAGAAAGTAGATAAAGTAGTCGCCCCATAGAACAGGAATGAGAATTGAATACTACGATCTTCTCATATAGATCCAATATTAGAAAGAGTAGTAGTCGCCCAATAGAGCTAGAGCACTAAAGAGAAAGAGATATATAATAGAATATTATAATAATAGTGAGATCTAAGGACAGACATGAAGACTAATAAGGACAGACATGAAGACTAAGTTATCTAGGTAAGATATAGGGAGGGCACAGTAGCTGGAAGTGGTCCTCGGTATGCCTTCTCACATTCGTATATAAAAGGATAAGGTGGGTGCAGTGCTGATGGTGAAGCCTGAGCCCCTATCTCTTCCTATCTATCAATGATTCAAGAATCCTATCTCTCAATGAAGCCCTAAAGGTTCGATCCGAGTCGTTACTATGAGTACGGGACCCACCTAGAGTGAGGTGATCTTATGTGCCAGTGTGCCCTTATAGTGAGGTGATCTTATGTGCCTACCCGTACTTATTTGATGTTATGCGCTTCAGTTAGGTTTTTAATATGTTCCTTGCAAGGGTCCTTGCTCTGAGGGATGCCCAAGAGTGCTGCCCCAGACTGATGAGACTGATCCTGCCCTAAGCTAGTGCACTCCTTTTCATAAAGCCACCACCGCTGAATCGTCCTCTAACTTCTCTATCCACGAAGACTTGCCTTAGATTCGCTAGACTTAGTGGTTGGCCAGATCCTTACACAGCCACGTAGGATTGAGACCTATTCCAGAGGACACTCCTCTCACCCTCCACAATTAAGCTTTCGCTTCTCATCTTTGGTCTTATCACCGCATCTTTCATACCATACCCAGGCTTCCTTGGATGAGTTGATATTCTATTGCCTAATATAAAAGTAAATTACTGATAACCTAGACCAGAGACAGGAGGCCTATTCTCAATTCTTTCCCATAATAGTTAATAGTGAGGAACTTATATTATATACAGGCTTTGCGCTCATTTGACTTATCTTTGATTCTCTCATCATAAGTCTGCGTAGGGATAGGCTCATCTCATTAGTAGATAGGGTAAAGGCAGGGACAGGATTCGAACCCTCATTACTCTATCTTATGCACCGCTTCAATAAGGATCTTTATAAGCAGCTTCTATTTGAGACTTCCTAGTTCTTTTATTGCACTCGTTCCTTTAGGAGTAGGAGTCTGAATCCCTCCCCTTTTTATATATCTATTTTCTTCCCATTCTTTTCTACACACGAATTCAGTTGCAACTCGCCAGACTCGAACTTACACAGGCTCTTCAATTATAAGAAAGATGGCCTATCTTCCATCAAAAGCAGTCGCTTTGGTTACGCAGTTCGGTTGGCGTAAGATAAAGAGAAGAGAAATATTCGAATCAGGACAGCAAAAAGAAAGTATACGAAACGTAGAAAGATCTGCCCATGGGTTTGGTTTGCTCAGCAGACGTCTTATAAACTACATCTATTTCACACGTCGCTATCGCTTGAGTCCAGTTATCACACCCCATGGAAATGGAAGTAAAGTCAGACGGCTCTCTCTAACAACAAAAAACTCTTCGCGATGCTCGAACCTTTAATTGACATAGACACAAACACTAGACCTGGATAGGATGATGCATGGCAAATAGTCGGGATAACTCAGTTGGTAGAATTTACTATATTTTTGGGGACTGAAAATGCTCGTGTCACCAGTTCGGTTCCTGACACGTCAAAAATGTATCGCTATCGCTTCATACAATAGAATAGTAATCAACGGGATCTCTTTCTCAATTTACTATATTAGGCGGGACGGGAATGGAAACTCAAATAAGCTCTTTTGCTTTGCCCGTGAAAGCAAGAAAGATCTAATTAGCACGGCTTTGGTTTCCTACCGAGTGAAGCTCTTCTCCTTTTCTTCGGAATTTATATTTAAGGAGATAAATAGCCCCAAGAAGATAAATAGCCCCTTTGGCCCCCCATAATATTAAGTTAAGTTCTAACTGTATATAATATAAGATAAGTACCTCTGCTACGCAGAGGCATATAAATAGCCAAAGGGGCTATTTACGACTAAGTAGACTAATCCGCCTTACTATAATATAAGTACCTCTGCTATGCAGAGTAGATAAATAGCCAAAGGGGCTATTTACGACTAAGGAGATAAATAGCCCCAAAGGCGTAGACTAACTGTATATAATATAAGATAAGTACCTCTGCTACGCAGAGGCATATAAATAGCCAAAGGGGCTATTTACGACTAAGCCTAAAATCAATATAAATTCCGTAAGGCAATAGTCCAGTACTAAGTTACACCCGAGCTTTCTATAAGACTTTGGCCCAAAAATATAGTAATTTACGTAAATAGCCCCTTTGGCTATTTATCTGCCCAATATATATACAGGGGTAGCAGAGGAACTTATATTATATACAGGCGGATTAGAACTTATATTATGAATGCAGGTAGGGTGGATTAGTCTACTTAAGGCTTAGTCGTAAATAGCCCCTTTGGCTAAGGAGATAAATAGCCCCAAGAAGATAAATAGCCCCAAAGGCGTAGACTAACTGTATATAATATAAGATAAGTACCTCTGCTATGCAGAGCATATAAATAGCCTTTGGGGCTATTTACGACTAAGTAGAATAAACCACCTTACTATAATATAAATACCTCTGCTATGCAGAGAAGAGAAATAGCCTTTGGGTCTATTTTCGACTCAAAGAGGCGTAGCAGAGGTACTTATCTTATATTATATACAGTTAGTCTACGCCAAAGGGGCTATTTATCTTCTCGGGGCTATTTATCTCCTTTTGCAGGCATTCATTTCTCATGGAAGATATTGAAACAGGAGCCAGGAGCAGCTGCCGGCAGTTTGAACTCAGTCCCAACTCCGCTCGAGCAACTCGTCGTACCTCCCGACCCTCAGACAAGAAGGACAGCCCACGGGCAGATGCCCTTACGGTCGTTCCATTCCTTATCAGTCATCCCTCTCCCTAAGGTGGAGACAAAGTTCGTTCCTACCTCAAAGAGATATGACACTTTGCCGGTTCAGATAAAGAGACTGAGTCAGGGCCGAGTGATAAAAGAAAATGGGTTAAGCAAATGCCCTCTTACGCTCAGGGCACTGGAAGAGGAGAGTGAGTGAGTGAATGCCAATGCTCCACACAGCGGCGGAAGCGCTATCTCTTATAGGATCACTGATAGGAATTTCCAGAGTTCGGGATTCTTTAAGAGAGAAGAACGCGTACGGATCAAAAGCAAGGGCACCTGAACCAATAAAACGCGTACGGATCAAAAGCAAGGGCACCCGTAGAGAAGAAAACAGGCATTCAGATTCTGAACTCTACCTATCAGCAAGAGTCTAACATGGCTATGAGTAGAAAGATCTGCCACTAAACTAATATTAAGTGCACTCGGACCGACAGATAGAAGCTACTACAGTAGCGAGAGATTCCTCCTTTCCCCTCTTCTGCAGGGATTCCTCCTCTCCCCTCTTCTGCAGGAGTGAATGGCAGAAATGTTCAGAAAACCAGAAAGAAAATAAGAGAAAAGCATATTGGCTAGTGAAATGAACGAGTTTCACTTTGTTCCCTCACTTTGTTCCAAGCAGTTTGGATAGAAGCTTTCCCGTTATCTTCCCCTCTCAGCGTTTAAGCTTGAATTCAGGATTCAAAAAGCGCTACTAAAGCAACCGTTTACTTTGATAGGTCTTTCTTTCGCGGGGGCCGCAGCCCGGCGAAGCAAATTACTTATCTTATGGCCTAAAATAAATATAAATTCTCCGCCTTTTCGTTCCTTCAAACTCAGATTCAAGCAAGCGCAAGCCCTGAAGATAATTATGTGAATACTTGAACTTCCGGTACCAGAACACTTCCTTTTAAGACTTGAACTTGATTGACGAGGGTCTTACTAAGCAAGAGGGGCGTTCGGAAACCAAAGAAAGGAACATATGCTGGAAAGACGTATGCTACAGGCACCACTGGAAATGAAAGAGCTGCTCCGGACTCTAATGGAACTGAACTCTCGTCCCCAGGTCTAACATGGTGTACCATTGACTCTGACCCTGACTTTAAAGCTCGAGCACTTAACGTCCCTCTGCCCTAACCAAACACACTTTTCAAAATGAGTCCCGCCTATAATAAATTCCCGCATGGGGAATCACCAAACCAACTCTTTTCTTTTGACAGCTCACAACGGGTGCAGAGCCTCTTTAAGCTTATGCTTATGTGGATTGCCTCAGCCTTCATGTCTTGTCTTAATCCTCTCCCGAGCCCGATAAAGGAAAAAATGATTCTTCGTTCGGGACACTCTCGCTCGATATCCCTAACGCTCGAGCACGTCGGCTGTTCCGCCTCGTCCCTTTCTTTAATTTAATCTAATCATGCGAGCTATCTGACCAGTTATCACTCACTCCTCCCTTACGGATGCCCTTCCTTACTTTAAAGCTCGTTGTCACTCGATATTTATTATAGTATGGCTGGAGTCCGTAGCTGCTTTTCCGAACATGATTAGCTGCATATATATAAGGCCTAGTTTTAGGCATAGTTTAATGATCCAGGAATTTGCTCTTTAATAAGCGCTTGAATGCTTTCCTTTTCCGAATTGGAAGGGAGGAAGCGTCCTGAAAGAAGAACTATAGCTGCTGGCTTAGCTGCGGAAAGGTTTCCAGCGCTTTCCCGTGCGATTACCCGATGACTCCAAGTACAGATTCGAGGACAAGACCGGAAGATATTCGACTAAAGGAGAGAAATAGCCCCAAAGGCCCTGCATTCATAATATAAGTTCTAATCCGCCTGTATATAATATAAGTTCCTCTGCTACCCTGTATATATATTGGGCAGATAAATAGCCAAAGGGGCTATTTACGAAAGGAGATAAATAGCCCCAAAGGCCCTGCATTCATAATATAAGTTCTAATCCGCCTGTATATAATATAACTCTGCTACCCCTTACTATTATATTGGGTAGAGAAATAGCCTTTGGGGCTATTTACGACTAAAGGAGAGAAATAGCCCCAAAGGCCCTACTTACTATAATTAAGTTCTAATACGCCTGTATATAATATAAGTTCCTCTGCTATGCAGAGTAGATAAATAGCCTTTGGGGCTATTTACGAAAGGAGAGAAATAGCCCCAAAGGCCCTACTTACTATAATTAAGTTCTAATCCGCCTGTATATAATATAAGTACCTCTGCTATGCAGAGTAGAAAAATAGCCAAAGGGGCTATTTACGACTAAGGAGATAAATAGCCCCTTTGGCGTAGACTAATTCGCCTTACTATAATATAAGTACCTCTGCTACGCAGAGCAGATAAATAGCCAAAGGGGCTATTTACGACTAAGCCTAAAATCAATCTAAATAAATTATAGCTCTGTTGGTGAAGGAGATAAATAGCCCCAAAGGCGTAGACTAATCCGCCTTACTATAATATAAGTTCCTCTGCTACCCCTTACTATAATATTGGGCAGATAAATAGCCAAAGGGGCTATTTACGACTAAAGGAGAGAAATAGCCCCTTTGGCGTAGACTAACTGTATATAATATAAGATAAGTACCTCTGCTACGCAGAGGCATATAAATAGCCAAAGGGGCTATTTACGAAAGGAGATAAATAGCCCCTTTGGCCCTACATTCATAATAATTTAAGTTCTAATCCGCCTGTATATAATATAAGTTCCTCTGCTATGCAGAGTAGAGAAATAGCCTTTGGGGCTATTTACGACTAAAGGAGAGAAATAGCCCCTTTGGCCCCCCATAATATTAAGTTAAGTTCTAACTGTATATAATATAAGATAAGTACCTCTGCTACGCCTCTTTGAGTCGAAAATAGACCCAAAGGCTAAGGAGATAAATAGCCCCAAGAAGATAAATAGCCCCTTTGGCGTAGACTAACTGTATATAATATAAGAGTTGTACCTCGGCTACGCAGAGGCATATAAATAGCCAAAGGGGCTATTTACGACTAAGTAGACTAACTGTATATAATATAAGATAAGTACCTCTGCCACGCCTCCTTAGAGTCGAAAATAGACCCAAAGGCTATTTATCTTCTCTGCATAGCAGAGGTATTTCCTTTTTAGTAAGATGGTTTATTCTACGCCTTTGGGGCTATTTATCTCCTTAGCCTTTGGGTCTATTTTCGACTCACAAAGAGGCATAGCAGAGGTCTTTCTATTTTAGTAAGATGGTTTATTCTACTTAGTCGTAAATAGCCCCAAAGGCTATTTACGACTAAGCCTAAAATAAATATAAAGGAGATATTTACCTAAAATAAATATAAAGGAGATATTTACCTAAAATAAATATAAAGGAGATATTTACCTAAAATCAATATAAATTCCGAATTTAATGTTATTAAGGGGAGATAAAGAGCCCCTTTGGCCCTGCATTCATAATATAAGTTCTAATCCGCCTGTATATAATATAACTCTGCTACCCTGTATATATATTGGGGAGAGAAATAGCCAAAGGGGCTATTTACGACTAATCTTCTATAATAAATTCTCGCCGTAATTTAGGGCCGAGTGTAACGAATAGATCTTTCTACGTTTTGAATGAGAAATTGCGTAGCTATAAATAGTTGCAGCTAATCATCTTTCTCAGTTCGGAAAAGGAGCGGAGGACTCAGAAGGGACGTAATCAAATATATGGCCTAAAATAAATATAAATTCAGATCTTTCCCAAGGAGATAAATAGCCCCAAAGGCGTAGACTAATCCGCCTTACTATAATATAAGTACCTCTGCTACGCCTCTTTGTGAGTCGAAAATAGACCCAAAGGCTATTTATATGCCTCTGCGTGGCAGAGGTACTTATCTTATATTATATACAGTTAGTCTACGCCTTTGGGGCTATTTATCTCCTTAGCCTTTGGGGCTATTTACGACTAATCCGAACCTCTGTTGAATAGAACTACTTTTGCAGGCACGCAATTATACTGGTAATAATCCGCTGCGATAGCGACAGGCAAAAGCACATCATCTTTTCGTCGCGAGCTCAACTCCTCACTGTAGTAGACCCCTAGGAATTTGCCAAACCAGAGTCTCATCTGATTCTCTATATGGCTGGAAGGGTCGGGTCATCTCCCTTGGAGAGTTCACGTAGGCCTGAATGAATCAGGCGTCTCCTCTAAGTTATGATTCCATACCGGTACTCCACCTGGCATATGGTAGCTCTTCATTAGATACGGATATAACTCATTATCCTCGTTCTAGAACAGGTTTTCCCCGTATGGCATATAAAGGTCAGTGTGCCCACCGGCTTGCCTGATAAATCTGTCTTGGTTTCGATTGTTCTTAGCGTCAGCGGTTGCAAGCGCTGACAATGTAATCGAATCCTCGCTATCAACATTGTACCAGGAAAAGATAAGATTTGGCTTTTGGGCAAGAGCCAGATCATGGACAAGATAGTCGTTTTCCTACGTTATATGGAGTGAGATGACGATCGACTGGGACAGAATCTCTTTGCCAAATATGCGGGTGGTCGCTTGCC